>NW_028278163.1:302734-605469 GCF_059751315.1 Micrasema longulum | reverse complement strand
TGTTTGCTTTACCACCGATAAATTTTCAAATAAAAATCACAGATTAATTTGATTTCACTTAATTAAAAGAACAAAGACAGACAACTAGATACATATATATCAGCCCACTAATACTCATAGACGCACTCTGAGCCCTCAAAAATGATGACAATCATCTGAACTAAATGTGGATAGTCGAAACCGAAATGCCAGATTGTATCATCATACTTTTACAGGTGCTAGTCCTGAAACAATAAAATATCGCTGTCGCATCACCTTTAAAACCGTTACATTAAATATGATATTACGTCGTCCACGGTAGGAGAACGCGTTAACCACTACCACCTAACAAGGTGGACTTATTTTCAGGATTTTCCTGGTTAAATTTTATACTCAGAACTATGTTCTTCATCCTTCCGGACATCGAAAGTATGATTTTTAACTCTATTTATTTAGTGATTTTAAACTAATTTATTTACAAAAATATTTTTGGTATTTCTAAATATTTGCAGATAAGAACTAGATTTCAACATTCAGGGCCACGATGACAATAGGTATTCTCCCGAACGATCACGAAGATACACTACCGACCCTTTATCTTTAAGTTTTAAGGTAGGTACGTCGGTAAGTACCGAGGACTCAAATACCCCATGGTACACATATCTACTAATTAAAAATTACCTTCACCGAAAAAAATTGTTTTAATTATGGTTTATTGTAACAACAAACTAGACAAGCACGAAAAATAAGGAAATCATACGATTTTACCATTTTAAAACGATGTTTTTTCAAAGGAAACGTGTTTCCTAATTTTTTTCTCCTCGTTCTCTTAGTAAAAAACATAATTTTAAAACCATTTGTTTTACTGATTTTTTAAATAAACATGACATTAAACAAGTACTCATTGTGATATTGAATAACTTTTTTTCTTAATTAAAAAAATGTGCTAAGTGTTATACTTGTTTCACTGTTTATACTATGATACATCGCCTCTGTTACTTCGATACTTTTTATATATAAACCCTTTATTTATGGTTAATTTGCCGCATACCTATGGTATAATTTCTTATTTAATTTTCTTCATTATTTACTTATTTTCTGCTGATTTTACTTCTTGTATCTATAATTTTTATACTGTGTTCAGGTGTTTTGTTTCATTATAATTGTTTTTCAATATTATTTTTTACTTTGTCAAAGGCGTAAGCCGTCGAAATAAATAAATAATAAATAGTAAATTGTAAAAATGAAACACAATATAACTAATTAAACTCGTATTTTCAATCAACTGCAATCACTTTTATCCTATTCATATTATATTTTTTAAATTAGCGCGACACCTATTTTAATATAATAAACATTGAAAGTATGTAGTTGATTCAGATTGAATTGATTGGGCCTGAAGTCTTTTGGTGTTCTCCGGCAAAACGTTCTTCTCTTTTAATAACTTGAAATAAAATAGATTTTTTTTAAATTTAATGTAGATAAAAAAAAAGATTTCTACAAAGTGTTATTTAACCTAAAAATATTATGTCAAAAACAATGCTCAAATAAACTAAATATGATGAATAAGTAAATATTAATATACTTACAGCTCCAAAGTAAACTTATTGATATTCTATATCTCTGATTTCAATCATCAAAGTTGGTTTGTGATAAAAAATACGGTTAAAATTAGGAAACAATTTAAAATTTAACCTATTCGATAATCTAAGTATTTTTGTTTTAATTAATTTTTAACAAGTAAGTGTTTCGGTCGGACCGTTGTCAAACTGTAAAATTTAAAACGCACTGACTTGTTTTTTTTTACTAATTGATTAGTACCTACTAACAAAGGACTATTTTAAATACAGAATTATAGAAAATTTTATTTGAAAAATAGGTATTCTGCAAAAATCCTCCAGGAATTAATAATTTTATCGATTCATTAGTACTGCAATAAGTATATTTATATAAGAGTACGTAAGAAATTGACAAATGTCGGATGATAATGGATATTTTTTACTTGCTTCATCTTGAAATGGTATAATATTTTACGCTTTTGGCGTAGAATTGTAGAATTTGAATGACAGACTACAGCATTATAGCCTGTTTAAAAATTGAAAAAGAAATAAGCAAAATTTGGCAGACAAATTAAGTTCTGACATAACTGTCAGTTTTGAAAATAAACAGCTAGATGCAGAGATAATGTGGCTAGATGCCGCTCTATTAACATTTAGCAGCAACTTGTAAAAATAAAGCCACATTAAAAAAAATTTCATTAATATATTTTATCCACATCTTTCGGAGAACACATATTGTGATCGCAATAGAGTCAGCTTTGTAATATTTATTAGGTAGATATCGATATTTGGAAAGTTAACTATATCGTCTTGGAACAGTCAAATCTTGAATAAAAACCACGTTCAAGCTAACGGTTTTTGTTTTACTTGAAATTTATTTAAATATAGGACGTTTTGAAGTGGCTGCGTTTTATCACAGAAGCTTACTAAAAATCTGAACGAGAATTTTGTTAAATTTTAATTAAATAAGGGACGTGGAGTTAAATTTCGGCGTCATTTGTTGGTTGAATTTAATCATATGACGCCAGAGATGACAAGACGGTAGAACCTACTGTGAAACAACTAGTCCAAGGTGAAGTATGAAAATTGTAAATGCAGTTGAAATCCCGCCCTTGTCTGTCAAAATTTGGAAAAACCCAAAAAAATATTGATTAAACCAACTGGCGTAAGAAGTAAAGAAAAATAAATGGCCATGTATTTCTTTGTCTATTATGGAGATGAAATAATTAATTCATACAAATCTCACTCGCATCAGAAGAACGTTTCTTCTTCAACTTCACAAAGATCACAATTTGGAAGAATTCAAGAAATACGAACGTTTACAGATAGGCAGAATGTTGAATCATACACAGTGTGTAAAGTGGCTACTAAAATCGGCAATTGACAGCTTATAAGCTATTTTAATGCCTAGACTGTCATATTCCCTTCTGGAAAATACAATCTATTTCTGTTGTAATACGTTAAGTTTAAGTAGGTACGTAAAAATTACAAAGCTCATTCATTCTGAAAACCATAATACATTTACATAAGTTATAAGAGCACGGTCTTACTCATATACCGCTGTTATTTCTAATTTGGAATCTAACTGCTCACTACAAATGTTAGATGTTAATCATAATTAACCTGTGATTAGTTATTCCAGGCACAACTTCTCATAAAGCACACTGAAATCATTATGACACGCTTTGTCTTATCCCGATGTTATTATTACCGTGATGCAATTTATTGGCTTAACACGGAATCAAATTTACCCGTGTTAGCAGAGATTAATGTTCAGAATAGATTACTTTTAAAGTAATGTCGTCAAAACTGATAAAGTGATAACTTATAATAAATATTTATTCATATCAATAATTCTTTGAAAATATTTCTTTACAAAATTCCATAGTTACCCATTTTGATTAAAATTTCAGTTAAATTCTACCGCTTTCGCCTTAGTAGGCATCTTGAGAACTGGTGAATTGTTTACATTTTCAACTAACATTGTATTATTATAATTTTTTTGGTGGAGAAGATGATTAGGTAATTATTTTGAGAGAGAAGAATATCAGGTCTAATCTTACGCAACTACAAAAAATATAAAACAGGGCGTGGTTACATACGAACTTTTAAAATGAATTCTACAAATAACGTAAGAGTAAATACAGTTTAAACCGTACAAAAAAATACGTGGTTTAATTCAAATATAAAATTAAGATAGTCACAACTTTTTTTTTTTGAAAAAAAAATATGTGCGTTCTTATGATTCACCCAAATATTTATTTTTGAGGGCCTTTTTCAAACGAGTTGTAAATAACTCACTATTAGAAAATGAGAATCAAGTTGGGGTAGAGTGGGATTCGAACCACGGACCTTTGATCTGTGAGTCCGAGACACTAGCCACAGGACCACAGCACGACTCTTCATGAATTATTAAGGACATACAAATAATATTTTTTTTCCGTAAACGTGTTTCATCATCATCAATCCCTTTCCGCACCTAGTGGTGCTTAGGGCACTGCGTTGGTAGACAAATTGCAGCATATCTTGTTAATTTTTGCAATGTGAATTTTAGGTGATCATTCTTATTATTCAGGTACCAGTCTAGGGACTATGAAATATTCTAGTGTAAAAACACCCTTTTAAAAAATAATATTTCATATCAACCATGTCGGGAATCGAACCTAAGACTTCTTGCATGGTAGGCAAATGTGCTGACCTTTATACCACGAGGCCAACTTTAAACGTGTTTAATTCAGCATTACTTAATGTCACAAATGAAAAAAAACATTATCCACTATTTTAGAAAAAAAAAACATAAATGCATTAGAGTAAATGCATATCTAACCATGTATGGCTTCGTATGCATTCATGTAAAAATATAAAATGACCAAATTTTATATTGATTCGGCGACAAATCAATTATGATGTATGAAAAGCAGAAGCAAGCTCGTTATCACCCAAAGAACCGTCATCAGGAATAAGATTCACATGCTCAAAAGTGCCGTAGAAGCAAAAACGATCCATTTCTGAAAAAAAAAAAGTTAAATGCATACAAAGCCATCCGTTTGACAGTATTTTAAACCACGATGCATACGAAGCCAAATATGGCGGTTGCAAAAAATACCTCAAAAAAGATAAAAATAGAAAATGTTAAAAACAAAACATATTCCATGTTCTTAAAAATACATTCTATATGTATTTCATTTTTTATACTTACCTTCAACTATTTATTTTTCACTGATAAATGTAGCACTATTTTTGTAAAACTCGTCAAACTGGGCGCGTTGCATATACTGTTCAATTATTATTGTTACATTGAGGTGCCATAAACAAAAAAATGTGTTCCGTTTTCAAAGAATCACTTTTACTGAGTCGATTTATTTTTACAAATTGTAATTTATTACGTTGTAAAAAAATCTCAAACCTTAGAAACCAGACATGGGTTGGTACGCGGTAAAGGGTTAAATAAAAATGAGGAAGTTTAGTGGTTTAAAAAAAAAAAAATCGCGATTATCAAACTGAATTTTTAAAATATATTTTTGTGTATCGTAATATCATCGTAACGATTTTGAAATTACTCCGCCTGTTACGTCACAAGTTGTCGTTGGTGAGTTGTGTTGCAATTTTTAAAGCAAAGCCCCGTTGCGTCAAAAAACACTAAATGTTGAAAAAAATGCTACCGAGAAACCGGAAATCTATCACAACACACATCAACTTGTGATTTACAAGAACTTGTGACGCAGTTGGAAGTAGTTTGTTTTACTTAAACCATTTTTTATAATTTTTTCACGGATTTTTTAGAAACTTCGCCGTACTTAAACGTTCTAATTTTTACCGTGTTTAAATATATTTTTTTATATTTAATTTCATGTAGCACTAAACTCCTTAGTTGTGAATAAGATTTCTCATAAAAATAAAAATTCCAAGTACCAGAAAATTAATTTCCTGTAACACTTTATAGCCACATGGGCTTTGTTCTCCTCATGTAGTTGACTTATCGGGGCGACAAAATAGGTCACTTTCGATACGATTATTGTTTCCTACAGACCGTTGGCGTTGTCGTGCTTCTTGGTATACTAACCAGGCCGATAATGCTACTGGCACTGTTTTATCGTGTCACTATTAACCCCGATTTATAATACAAATAATTTTAGATACGGTTAGCGATAATCGTATACCTGACTGTTGCATGCTTCGCGATTAATTTTAAATCATCTAGAACTGGGTTTAAAATAATTTATTGTAACAGTATGTAACAAAAAGTTCAAATAAGCACGCAATAAATTCGCATTTTTTACTGTGTGTGTTTTTTTTCCATACGAATACGACATTCCTCATATTATTTTCTTCACCGTCGTTAAAGTGTATGAAAATATTTGCTTGTATGTTCTCAGCGATAATAAAATTCATGATTTACATTTTGCATTTATATTTGGTAACTTTATTTGATTAATTAAGTAACAATGCCGATGCTACTTTTAAAAATTAACGTATAGTTTTGAAATATCCACTTATCTTAATATACCTAAGTGCATTTCATGATGGGTCACAAAGAGTATAGATTAAGAATAATTTTATCAAGTTATTTATTTATTATACATACGGCCAAGCCAATTACAACAGTTATGTGAAGAAACATATGTACAAGAAACTGAACAAAAAATAACAGAAAACAATGTAGCAAAGGCAAACAAAGGCAAAAAACAAAAGTATATAATATATTTCAAAACACGATCGACATATAAGACTTCGAGCTAACCCATCCCAATCGATCTTCATACCACACTGTTTTAGTGGCGAAGAGATCTACGAAAAACCGGAAGATCTATCCCAAATAATTCCAATTTGTGTGACGAATTGACTAATCTACACTTTCTGGACATTGTGGCATTGAAACAAAAGTTTTTTTTATAAGAGTAGATAAATAGCAGATTTTGACTTTTGGTGACACGGTTGGGAACATGAAAAAAAAATTATTGCAACAGAGATGGGGCATTTATTAAAGCATTAAGTATTTTGAAAATGCATATAATATTATAAGATATAAATCTTTAGCTAAGGTTCCAAAGAAAAGAAAAATATATATTTTTTTAATATAAAATCAACGCAACCACTTTAAGTCAAAAAAAAGAAAATATTTACCCACAATATTTAAAAAATTAAATCTTAAGGCGTTTTCATATATTTAATTGGAACCAACCTAGCACAAATTGTTATATTTTTTGGTGTAGATTAGATTATATTTATTTATTTATAACAAAATACATGGTTTTTACTTTACATATTACATTACATTACATATTTTATTTGTTAAAAATATTCTCAATCAGCAGAAGTGCTGGTATGAAGGAATATAATGTATTATTCCACAAAAGTTTTAATAAAAAGTAAAAAAAAAAATCACTTATCACTCATCACACGGGCTGTAAGAACTGTTTTATTTCGGCACTGTTTAATTTGTTTACTGCAACAATGTTTAGCAAAACTCAAATTTGTAGAAGACATAGTGGCAAAACAGAAAAAATATTCTCATTCGCTTAATTAGAATTCAAATAACCTTAGTATTTTAATTGTCATTTTTGTGTCATCGAAATACGTACGTAAAGATTGATTCTGGAAAAAGTTAAAAAAATAAACAAAAAACATTGTAAGTCCACAATGTATTTGGATAAATACTACGAGTTTACAAAAATATTAAATGTTTAAAGATTCGTGTTTATTTATAGTATTTTGTTATTCTATTGTTACACTTATCTCCTAAATCAGCAGTTACTTCAGAGCTTAAGAGATAACTATTAAAATGTCCATAAAATGGTATTTTTATCATTTTTCAGATAAGTTAATTAATTCCCTGTTCATTAAACCTGTAGAAAATAAGTATTTAGAAGATACAAAGCCTTCGTTGAAAGACGTTCATTTTTGTTATAAAACTTAATAATAAAGGCTTTACGAAAACGATTTTCCTCCAGGCAACTTTCTATACCCGTATCGATTTTCCAAAAGGAATTAAAAACTCACGCCGCTTTTATGATAAGAAACACCCTTAATTAAAAAAAGAAACTAACCTGTTTAAAATACCGCTTTACCCTACTTAACTTTTATAATTAAGCTCCTAAGTTGATACATTGGGCTCTTAGCGCTTTGCGCGGCACTAACTCACTGATACCATGGATCTATTTATGTATATATTTAGTTTTGGTGCCCTTAAGATAGAACCTTCATAATACAGCTTTGAAAATGAGATATTTCTCTTTTTTTATTCAATTAAACGGAACGATATTTGTTCCAGTTTTTTAAATTAGCAAAAAAGTAAACAGGAATATGTAATAAAAACTTAAAAATCAATTATCAATGAAGATTAAAATACGTTTTCAAATTTATTGAAGCAAATAAGTAGTATAATATAAGATATATATAAGGTTTATAAATGTTACATACATATTGCGATGAACATATAAGTACATTATGTATGTTGTATGCGTTAGTATAAATAAATTGAACTTAAAAAATATTATAAATTTTAGTTGTAAATCCTTTCTTTAGAATTTTTTTCCGGTTGATATTCCAAATCGTCTAGAAATCTATGAAACACTTTGCCATAAAGCATTTAGGTTAGCGCATTTTCCTGCCAAGCAAGAGGTCTCGGGTTTGATTCACAACATGGTTGACATGAAATATTTATTTTAAAAAGTTTTTTTTATACTCTAATATTTCTAAGTCCCTGGACTGGCACCTGAAGCGTAAGGCTGATCTCCATGTAACAAAAATGCTTAAGATATGCTGCGATTGATGAACCAATGAATTATGCACCATTAAGTATGTAAATGGAATGAAAATGATTTGCGAATGGTAAATAATTAAAATGTATTTTTTTAATACTTTCGGGAATTTAAAACTGATGTAAAACGCGTCAAACGCGCTAACGATATACGTGAGATCAGTTGTGGTCAGATCTCAAAAACACCTTGAGTTGAGTGAATATTTCCTTATGATATTTATCTTGTGGTAAGGAGAATTGTGTATTTTAACGATTCAACTGGCTATAGCGAGGATAGTATCACTACCAGGACTGGCACTCTAAACGCTCTCGCGAGAGTAGAGTTCATACTAATTTCGCGCTAACAAATCGTTCTCGACACATGCGAGAGCGCTCTGAATCGCACTCCAAAAGTGACAAGTTTTGACAAATCCGAGAAAAGGGGATCTTAAGGTTGCCCATACCTAAGTGGGTAAGTCAAGCCGACCTTTAGAGTTACACGCAACCACTTGGAGACATGAAGCTTTGGAAGCGTAAGGCTAATCATCATGCCTCCGTAAACTTATTGATTACAGGAACACAACAGTTTGCCCACCACATGCCGCATCTGACGACATAAGTCTCCTTGGCGGTGCCCATATTCACAGAAAAATTGCTCTTTGCCCAACGATGAAAGCTGCTCGAAGGAGCTCCCCGTAATCTGGTAGCCTTGGTATCTTTGTTCTGTCTAGTAGTACATAATATGCACTTCATTGGAATACAGAACCACCGGAGATCGCTTTGGACACTGGCATCTTTGAAAACCGACCCAGCTTTGTTAAAAGGGATTTGAATTCTATTGCAAATAAAGAACATACTCGTTTGTCTAATAATTCTTTCTTGCGCATTAGTGTATTCAATTTTATTGGTTGGTTGGAAGAAATTGCCATTTGGCAATAAGCCCGCAAATTTACAATTTACATTATGGACAAAAAGTAAAATGAACAAAAAAAAGTACGATGAACGCTCAATGCAAGTCCATATTCACGTAATATTAATAATTAACTTTAGTCATAACGTAATTGTATTACTGATTAAATTTTTATCAATAGAACATTTAATATACTTGCAAATCAAAAATATTACCTTTGATTCCATAAAAGATAATTACAAAAGGATTAAATCATTCACGTTGATTTTTTTAACAAGGGCTATAAATGAAAATCGCGTTGATAATTAGTTTTTTGTTTGGATTTTAATTGCTAGTAGTTTACATAGAGGAATATTGGTCGTATGTATTTTACTGTCAAATAAAATTCATCCAAAGTTTTATGTAATTTTTTAAAGTTTATTGGAATACCGTAAAACCTTTTCAATTTCATTTAATTGCAATGAAATAAAACGCAAATCAAATAAAATTTGCAAAAGTTTATGTTTTTAATTGAAAGAGATGGATAAAATTTAACAAATTCAAAATTATCATTTTAAATACTCTTCAATTAAAAATCATTTGTAGTTATTCAAATTAATATTTATTGGATAAAGGATATCGATACTTCATGCATTATAAAAATATTTTTATATTATTTTATTTATTTTTTATTTCACGTTTTACATAACACTTTTAAAAAAATAAATTAATACCTCACTGAGCACAACCCGTGTCGAGGCATTCATTTATACGATTTAATAAATAATTCATCATCATTCCCTTTCCGCACCTAATGGTGCACAGGGCACTGCATTGGCACACCAATCGCAGCGTATCTTGATCATTTTTGTCACATGAAGGTAAGATGATCTCTCAGTCTCACGCTTCAGGTACCAGTCCAGGGATTATAAAATATTTTTAGTGTAAAAACACCCTTTTAAATAAATATTTCATATCAACCATGTCGGGAAACGAAACCGACACCTTTTGCATGGCAAGCAAACGCACTGACCATTCACCACGAGGCCGACATATATAATTATGGTTAACAAATTACAACAGGGATGGAGAATACCTTAAATAAGGGAATATGGAAGTCTAGGCATTTACAGGGCTTATGCACTGTCATTGGCTGGTTTAAGTGGCCACTTTACAAACTGTGTAACATTCACCATTTTGCCTATGTTTGAACATTCATATTTCTTCTATTCTTCCATTTGTTGATTTAAGTGAAGTTTAGTGAAGAAGAAGCTCTTTAAGAGCTGAAACCTTTATTGTTGTGAAGAGATTCATCTGACTGAATTATTTCACATACTAGGCAACGCCTGAAAACAATTTTCCAATTTTTTAAACTTCTTCTTGGACCAGTTAGTTTCAGTACAATATTTGAGTTTGTCCAAATGTTTGTAGACAAAAGACTGGATTTCACCCCCTCGGGAGTCATTAAGATTAACAAATTACAACAGGGATGGAGAATACCTTAAATAAGGGAATGTGGAAGTCTAGGCATTTACAGGGCTTATGACCTGTCATTGGCTGGTTTAAGTGGCCACTTTACACACTGTGTAACATTCACCATTTTGCCTATGTTCGAACATCCATATTTCTTCAATTCTTCCATTTGTTGATTTTAGTGAAGTTCTGAGTCTAAAAAATATACATATATTCATACTTTAATCCACACAGATATTTATATTTATCTACATAAATAATAATAAGAAAAATAAGAAAAAAAAAAAACAAAATAATATTATTTGTCTAGCTCACATATTTTACTACTGTGTAGACATTCAAGTAGCAATTTAAACAAAATTTTAATCAGTTAAAATAAAGTAATTTGGTACTAATAGAAGTTAGCGGAGCTAAAAGGGGGGTTGGTAAGGAATAATACAAGATATAAAAAAAATGGAAACATTGAAGTTCGAGGTAAGGTATTTAAAAATAAAAAAAATACTAATTAACGTTTTTTCCAAGTATTTTTTTTTATTTCAAAAGTATTTAAGTTTTTCATAATAAAGCATTTCTCTGAAACTTGTGTAATATTTACATAGTTCTAATTTATTTGAGTGGAAGGACTAGTTTGGGTCAATGATACCTATGATTTTCAGATTTTAAAAATGTGTAGCTTCAAAGACTTTTTAATAATAAAAGTATACAAATATTTGCGTTGTTATGAGTTATCCAAATATTCCGATTCGAGGGGGACTTTGTCACAGTTGGGTTGGGCACAGTTGTCAATAATGAGAATTATGTAGATTTTGATCCTTGTTGCGGACCTTTGATCCGTGAGTCCGAGACACTTGCGACAAGACCACGGTCCGGATTCAGTCTTAGTTTAGATAGTTAAAAAAATACTAAAATAAATATCATATAACTTTAAAAAAAGAAGAAACATTATTACCCAAGCTAAAATAAAATATAAATCACTGAAATAGAGGCCGAGGGAGGAGAGGACGAGAATCAAAGAGTTTTCAGAGAAAATAATCTTACCTCAGAATATTCCCATCAATTTAAAAAGATTTTGTTTATGGGGTGTGTTTATGTTAAAAATATATAGTCGTATGTGAAAAACTGGAAACAACGTGATGCAAAATTGGTTTATATAAAAAAGTTTTTTTGGTAATGAATTGTAAAAAAAATGTTTCCTGTAATGTAATTTTAATTAGACATTATATGAAGCATTTTAAGATATTTTTCGATGGTAGAATACCTACTGTGAAGGGAGCTATTGCTTACGCATACAATACAATGCACAATGCAGTGTAAAAACATGCATATATTTTCATTGTATTATTCACGTGTCCCACAAAAAACATTTTACATTAAATACCCTTCTCTCACGATTCGCCACTTAGTAGTGGTCGACTAACCAGAGGTATTTATTTTCTTTGTATGCACATGATCAAAAATCTTGATCTGATGTATAGAAATACCTCTTACCGTATGCACAAAATATAACTCTTCTCGTTATTTTCCAAGTGGTAGTTAGGGTTACATGTATTTACTAATTATTAGTGTAGATTGTAACCCTCTCTATTTGAGTTATAAAGTGCCAGTCATCATTTTTAATCAGCCAACTATTTTAATAAACGTCAAATCACTCCTCCGGTTATGAAGCACTTTTAAAAACTGACAAAGGATGGCGTCGTCAAAAAAACAAAAGAAAGTATCTTTTGAAATTTGTAATGTTATTTGACAGAGTAGTTAACTTTGTTTAATTAGTTTTCGAGAATCGCTTTTTATCAAATTCATTCAATCTTTCTAAAATCATCATCATCATCATTCCCTTTCCGCATCTAATGGTGCATTGGGCACTGCATTAGTACATAAATCGTAGCGTATCTTGATCATTTTCTTGACGTAAAGGTAAGATGATCAGTCTTACGATTCAGGAGCCAAGGGACTATGAAATTTTCTGGTGTTGAAACACCTTTTCAAATAATTATTTCATGTCGAGCATGTCGGAAGTCGAATCCGAGACTTCTTGCATGGTAAGCAGACGCGCTGACCACTACACCAAGAGGCCAACAACAACCGATTTTAAAATCAGGATTGGTTATGTCGTGATTTTATTAAGGTTATAATTTTATGAGGCATTCGGTCTGGAGGCTAATTCTGTCAAAATTTAGTTTTGTACGTTCGTTCATTCGTTCATTCGTCATATATCCATCTCACCCTAACACAATCAAATTCGTGTTTCGCTCTTGTTTCCTCTCATATGATAAGAATGAATTTACGAAACAAATTAGTTATAGAATAAGGCTACTGGTTGATTTGATTGCTTTGACAGTTTGTAGCTGCAAAATTAGTTTCCAGTAATTTTGCCATCAATTTTTTTACAATTACCCGTAAAAAACAAAAATTTGAAATAGTTCGTTTAGTTTATTTAAAACTGGCAATTTAATAAAGTAAATATTTTATAAATAAAATAAATCTAGTGCAAAAGTTCGATCGAATTAACATTTTGGAACCAATTTCATGATAAAAATTGTAGAACAAATCGAATAATTTTGTAAAGTCTTTTTGTGAAAGCTTAAAATAATTAAGGGCTTTTTAATGTTTTTTTCTTGCAGTAATATTGTTTATTTGTTTCTTTGAAAAAATTTTCAGCAGCCGGCTCCAATAATTAAATTACCTTTGCCGAAATCGAATCGGATTCCAGATATCAAAGAATAAAAATACCTCCCGTGTTTTTATCTCAAGCACTTAAAGCGTTGTAATGCGAACGGTTCTCTGGAATTTTATTTGAAATTATAAGAAACAAAATTTTTAGAGAATAAAAATAATTTGTTTGCTAATGGCGACCGCCAACAGGCCCGCTTTAGTATGAGAAACGACTTTGTACAAAAAGTTAAATAAACATTAAAATATTGTTCCTACTTAAATTATGGCGATTATTTTTAGACTTTTAGACAATGTCTTGTTGACTAAATATATTGCAGATAAAACGCATTTCAAATCAAATACTTTATGTTAAAACTTTCTGTGTTAATAGTTATCCACATCTCGTGGTGCATAAGCAATGCAGGCACCCATTCAAATGTTTTTTAAAAATTTATTTTATTTGTGTTCTTTGTTTTTCTTGAACCATATAAGGCCCAATTACTACGGTGAATTAATAGTACAGAATACTAAGGCTTTGGCACCACCCATTTTTTTATGATCTCACTGGTTTTCGAACCAGTGCGGCGCAAGGTAAGCATCCTAGCTATTACACACCGTGTGCCGTCAGGCCGCGTTTATGAAGGCAGTGCTTTTGACAAAAAAAAAATTTCTGCGGCGTCTTTTATTTTTAACTAATTCCTAAGTAAGCTGCCACTAGAGAAATAATGTTCAATAGAGATCTATTCCGATTTGATTTAAGAATTTAATGTTTTTTAGTGATCGAGAAATATTTATGTTCTTATTAACTAAAATATTGAAATTTCGAGGCTTTTTTGAAAATTGTAAATAACCAGATTTAAAAAAGGGGAAAATTGTGGGGTTTGAAATTAACACTTCCTGATCCGGAGTCCGCGCAATACTCACGGGAGCACAGCCCGTCTCAAATATTTTGCTCTAATCGAAATACGAAGTGACAAATTTAGTTAAGTTTAGATATTTTTATTGTCATTTGATTTCCAAAGGTCATAAATGTTTTAAACTAATTAACCGTTTTATTATTATGGATAACTTATGCTGCGCCGTTTTCTAGATAAAATACCGAAAAAGCGCTTTACAAAGTAATTCAACGAAAATTGATTGTAATTCGATTTGAAATTTTTTTTATTAGAACAGTATCTTTTGTCTTGACGTGCGACATATTCATTGAAATGATTTAGACAACATGTAAGTTTTAAGCTTTTTTCGGAACATAGCTTTACGCTCACAGTTTCGCACTTATGCTGACAGAGCATTCCATGCCATAGGGCATGCGACCGCAAATGTGCCTTATCCGAATTAAGTGCGCTGGTTGCTTACAGGTATAATAAATTTTCCTTTCGCCATATATGTAGCTGATCTGAGCTGCCTGTCAGTACAATTGGAATGCATTTTTCTTTTAGATATTTCGGAGCAGAGCTGTGCAGTGATTTATATAATATAAGCCAACGGAGTTTGTATTCCACCCTCCGTGGAAAACGTAGACAGTGAGATTCTCAAGGTGGTAAAGGGATGTAACAGAAATTACAAAAGAAAAATACAAGCAAGGAAATGTAGGTTTATACAATTTATCTTTTTACAAGTTAAAATAATTTATACTTTTAATGTATTTATTTTACAAACTAAAGTAATCGTTGGCCACGTGTTGTTTATGTCGCAGCCAAATAGTAAATAGTAAATCAACGCCGTTCTTATTCTCCCAAGGTCTCCATCTCAAAATTTTAGGGGTCCATCTTGTGGGGTCTTGTCTTGAAAAATGTCCTGCCCATTGCCCCTTCAGTCATGCTACGCGATCCATGATACCAGCTATTCTGGTTTTGTTCCTAATTTCCCCGTTTCTTACTCTCTTAACATCGCTTAGCCACTTTAATTTTTATACAAAACTAACAATTATTTAATTTATTTTGTTACGTGAAGTTAGGTTAGGTTAGGATAAGTTGGGTAAAGTTTGTTTTGTTTAACGAAAACTAATAATTAATCCTTACTTCACCAGTCATGATTTTTTATTTTATTTTTATTATTAAACTTAACCCCGTTAACAGCCGTTTTCAAAGAGCTAGCTTACAACTAGCCAACACGTTGAATGTCGAGTTATCTTAATTCATTAATTGGACGGCCTGGCGTAGCCATTCAGGTGATTGCCGACATTTGATGAACAGTCTAGCCGCTCTGTTGAGTGGCTGATTTTATTATTTTGGCGGCGACATATCTGGACATGTATTGGCTCTGGTGCTGATTACCTTCTTATAAAATAATACAATATTAGCAGGCAACTTACTTGACAAGCTCCGCTTCTGATGGGAATTGTTTTGAATATGTACATACAACATCTGTTTATGTATAGACTCGCATACACCTGCATGGGTAGTAAAAAGGGTCAACACATATTGCAATATAATTTTAACGACTTTCGAAATATTATTTTTTGTTTTTGTAAGAAGTTAGCAAACGCCTCGAATCAGCAGATAAGAGTTAATATGAGAAGATGCTGGAAGAAAATATACAAAATATGGACCATTTGCCTTATTTGTGTGAAACAGATACAGCAGATGGCCTTCTGACTGAAAGAATAATTATAGAGAAAAATTTACTATAAACATTCTTAATTGATAAATGGTACTAAAAAAATATTTTATAGCTGTGTAATAAATAAACTAGTATATAATAATGTTATTGTTTATTTTTGCATAAAAATGTCTGCCTTGAAACAGGTTGTACCTAGTTAGGCAGACTAGACATAATTCAGAAAAATCTATTACCTAAGTAAATATGTTGTAGATAAAGCCAATTGTATTTTTTTTAATAAACCATGATTATTAGTATTATTATTATTGATGTCTCTGTCACTATAATATTTTTTTATGAAATATTAATGAGAAGTTTTTTTGTTCTTTTATATATGTTTAAGTTTCAAGTTTGAATGTAAATTATTTCTTTTATCATAAATATACTTGCCACTGTTTTGAGAGACGTATATTTTTTGTAAATCTTGTGTTTTGTTTTAAAATATTTTTTAAAGGCAGTAGCCGTTGAATGGAAAAATAAATACATGAATTTTGAAAATACATTCTTTGTATTTAGATGTATTATGAACTTCGTGGTCAAAAATATTAACAAGTTTTGTGAATATTAATGTTCAACCACGTATATTTAAGATACAAAAAACAGTATTTGCGCATGCTTAGTTTTGAGAACGACTTTTAACGTTTTGAAAGCATTTGCATTAGTGAAAGGATTTTAAAAGTTCTTAACTCTTAATTACAAACAAAATTTAAAAAAAGTAAAAAAACACAGTTCCTGCTTTTGGCAATGTATAAAGCACTCTACCGTTTTTTGTTTTAGCCATGTATTGTATCTTGAATGCGTGTGGAACTAAAAGTACTTACTACTGATGAAAGATAAGAACCATGGGAAAATAATAAAATGCTTTATAATGATCCGTTTTATTCAACTCTAGAGAGACCATGTAATGCGAAAATGAGGTATACAAAGGTACGATTGTTATGGTGATTTCCGCAGTGATATTTTTTTACAAAAGCAATGTTTTTAGTGGTAATTTTTTTTTTAATAAAAAAAGAAATGTTTGCGTTTTTATGATTTACCCAAATATTTAATTTTTAAGGACCATTTTAAGGAGTTGTTAATAACTCACTATTAGAAAATGGGAATCAAGTTGGGGTAGAGTACGATCCGAACCACGGACATTTGATCTATGAGTCTGAGACACTAGCCACAGGACCGCAACCAGACTCTAATAGAATACAAAACATAAATGGGGATACAAAAAACGTTGATTTAGTTATGAATTGGTAAACATGTATAAAAACAAGCAATACTGCAGCCTGCCCATCACATCTGAGGACTTGGGGTTTTATGGCAGCGCCGCAAACACAAAATAATTAATTCTCAATTGAGTACTGTTTTCACAAAGCGAAATACATAGAATTATGCCCGAAGGCGCGTAGAATCATGTTTGCATACACCGCACTGTGTCCAAAAGGCTGACATCCTGCCTGCGCGCACGCGTGAAGTGGTCGCGTAATGTTTGTTACCAGACCGTGAACAATAATAATAATAACGCACGAAAAATATCATTTTGTGTGACGTTATGTTATGTTTGGTTTTTGTTTGACGTATTGTTCATTTTTTGAATGACCTTCCTTATAGTTTTGGTATCATTACTATTTTCTTCTATTTTGTCGGCGTATTTAAAAAAAAAACTTTTTTGTAGTTCTAGTTCATACATTTCTATATTTTTTTAAATAATAAAGCAGAAGAGTATTGTTTTTGTGTTTTCTGGTTAAAATATGAAGGTGATTACGTTTTTTTGTACATTTTAGTAAGTTGTCTGTGATCTAAGGGGTATTTTTTTTATTAGTGAGTGGTTTTTGATGTTTCAGATTTTCCATTTATTTGTGTGTTGAAGATATCCACAAAGTTTTGTGAGGCTTCACTTGCATTTCCTTGACTTAGGATGTTTGTCCATTTTTCCTCTTTCATTTTTTGTTTTATTTTGTCATAATTGATTCGCACATTATATTATTCTTTTAGTGTCAGACTCTTTCCCCCCTTTCCATATTATCCCCAGAAATGTGATAAAATAATCTGTGACTGCAGATTATATTTCCGGTGTGTCTTCTTCTGTTGATGATTTAATTTTAATGTGGTCAAGGCAAGTAAAAGTATTTGGTGTGACTCTAGTTAAAGCATCAATACCTATTTCGTAACCACGATAGGCCAACATGCATAAGTAATCATCTGCATTGGGATGCTTTCTTTCTATTGTATTGATGTCAATATCACCCATCACTACACCGTACTAAGAAGTCTTTTAGTCCGTAGCTCAAACTCCACTCAATAACAATTTTTTATATCTTTTTCAATCATAATGACTACCAGAAAATGACTAAAAAATTTAAATATTTGTTTTAATCATAAGAATGCAAATTGTTTCTTTATTTATTTACCTTTTAAACGTGAAATTGCTACAAAAACTTTTAAAATTTTTAGAGGATTATCCTAAGTGATTTTAAGCACCTTAAACAAAAGAAAAACGTTATACTAAAATGAATACTGGCACATACCAAAAAACATAGTTGATCTACTTTATTATTATTAATAATACAATCAACACAGGTTTTTTTAAAATTGCATTATATATTGTATTCACTTTTAAGATGTTACTGATACAAATTGATTTGTCTGAATATTCCAAAATTATAAAGATTTATAATACAATAAGTGACTCATGCATAGCAATTTAATTAGATTTAAAAAAAATACAATTTACAATACAAGATTGATCAATATGACAATTTTTTTATGTGTTTTATCACATTATAATTATTTTGTTTGTTATATATTTTTCATATGCTTCTCATATTTTTGTCAATAAAATAAAAACTTTTTATGTAATAATATGTTACGGTGTTCTACAACTGATGAAAGTATAATTTAATTTTTTAATACAAACATATTTTTTCCCCCGTTAAAAATATCTTTCGCTTAAAATATATAAATCTCGCAAATTAAGAATGAAAATTTTTAATTGGTATCATAAGTGATTTATAATTTTACGTGAAATAAATTTGCTAAGACAAAACATTATTTTTTTCAAATAACTACTAAACGACAACACGAAAACACAAATTTTATGATTCATTTACTCACACTCACCTACCGGAAAAAAGGGGCGAGTTTTTTTGCTGCATCGCTTGGAACTTTTTTATATTTTCTACTTAAATCGGTAGTCGGCATTTAACTGAAAAATTGGTTTTCAGTTTGAGAGTTTGGTTTGTTTCTTTTGAAGCGGATTTTGGTCGTCCTTCTTAGTGGTATTTCAAGAAATTTTCCAATATATTTCAATCAATTTCAACTAATTTGTTTGAATCAACATGAAGTACATTGTAAGACGTGTTTTGTGAATTTCATCGATTCATTCAGTTTAAGAGTCAGTGTTCTATGAAAATAAACTTAAAATAATTTCTAAACTATTAATCAACGGTTCAGTCTTTATCTTCTCTTTACTCAGAAAACGTCTTTCTTTTATAGTTTTCTTGATTCTTAGGAAAAGTAAGAAATCGCGGGGGGGGGCATGTTTGGTTAATACAGTGGCTGGAGCTATAATGCTCTATGGTTTTATGCCAAAATGTCATGGAGTGTGAGCTATTATTTTAGTCTGTTATTTTCACTCTGAAATAATCTGAAAAGTTTACCGATCGCACTAAACGCACTCAAAACGGCTGAAAATTGACAGATTAATTTTTTGATAGGCTTTTTGGGAACTTTTCTGGTTATCAAAAAAACATTATTATGAACCCAATTCTTAAACTACTGAACTTTTTATTTGCAAAATGGGTCATTTTTTACAGAACATTATTTGTACTAATAACCTAAATATTCGACATATAAAACTAATTGAAACCTTAAGTATGGAACAGAAATGAGTCTACTAATACTACTAGAACTAACTTATTCTATTTAGTGCCCCTAAATAGATGATGAAATGAGTCTTTTACTTAAATAGCTGAGATCATATTTTACTATTTGTGCCTATATTTATTTATTGTGCGTATATTTATTTCGTTGAAACCATTGTTTTGAATAAAATAATTTGCTTATTAATGTGTTGAGTAGTCATAAAAGTTATATTATTACTACCATGATGAAGGTATACATAAATAATTTTGAAAAAATATAAATTGTAAAATTAACAAAAGTGCATTTATACTCTTATGTCCGCCCAGCAATGAATGAATGAATAATAAACACGTCCATCAGCTGAGAAAAAAAGGGGTGTAAAATAAATGACCATTTTAAATTCAGAATTCTAAATTCAAACAATCCGTGTGTTTTAAGACCAAACCTCGTAGAATTTCAAATATTTTTAATATCCACAAGAATTTATTCAGTTCTAAAGGGGTTATATCAAAAGTTCATCCAATATCAGTGCTGGCTATTCCGTTTGTATTGACGTTTCTTTTTGTATATCAGGACGAATTCAAAGCAATTGAAAAGTCGGTCTCTTTTCAAATGGCCAACAATTAATACAACAGGGAAGGGTCGTTTGAATGGAAGTAATAAAAAATGTCACCACAGACTGTTCGCAGAACGAGCCGGGAAAATGGCGGAACCTTCTGTCATTCTGCATCCTGATTTAACTGCTAGTAATTAATATTGACCAGAGCACAAAAAAGGAATTGCTTTCCATTCCGCATGTAATCCAACGCCTTTATTGGCTCTGGGCTCTTTTAAGAGCTTTTGAGTAGGCACATAGAAAAAGTTAACTGGTTATGGATGAAAGTTTGAGCAAATCAAACACAATATGCTGCCATCTGTAGGAAAAAAACGCAAAGAGGCGCTTAGCGGGAAACTTGTGCAATTGCCGATCGCCTTTTGTTTGACTATTTTTTAAATGCTTCATTTTTTCTCAAGCACCAATATTAAAATATGATCGTTTATCCTAAAGTGTTTATTAGTCAGTATTTTTAAAATAGGCATTATTCTGAATTTAAATAGTTTCATCATAAATTGAAAAGAATTGAAGACATAAGTGGATGAAGGCGTTATGAAGCAAATTTTCAAAAACGTAATTTTTCAACCTTTTTTACATTTTTATAAAACCAACTAGCAGAAAACCGATTTGGAGAGCTAATGAAGGTGTTATATTATAAATAATTGTACTGGTGTTCAAAACTTTAACCTCAGATATCTCTGATTTGTTTTTATCATATAACATATTTTTTCACCTATGTCTTCAATAATAAATTGATAATCAAAGAGACTATTACAATCATATGCAATAGCAAATGAAACATTTTTTTTTAAATGAATTGTTTTATGTTATTTTTTTGCAATAATTTTTTCAAATTAAGAGATCGTTATTAAGAAATATGGAAATCTATGCTTTGAAGTGTATGATTTGTTATTGTTTTGTTTAAGTTATACAGCTTTAATGTACTCTTAAAAATCATCATTATCATTTCCTTTCCTCACCTAATGGTACATAGGTATACCAATTGCAGCGTATCTTGACCATTTTATTGTTACACGAGGGTAAGATTATCAGTCTTTCGCTTTAGGTGCCTGTCCAGGGACCATGAAATATTCCGGTGTAAAAACACCATTTTAAATATTTCATGTCTACCATATCGGGAATCAAACCCGAGACCTCTTGCATAGTAGGGAAATGCATTACACTACGAGGCGGACCGACATTTTTGTATTATAAAATAATAATATTTTATTCTAAATGATTTATTATGTCTTTTATTATTATTATTATTGAAAACCAACTTATAAAACTCCGAGATAAATGAATATTGATTTTCATCTGTATTATGGAAGACTAATATAGCGCGTCTGAGATTCTAATTAACTAAGGCACGTAGGGCCGACTTAATAAGACTATAAGGACAGATTTATAAAGGCCCGTAGTGCTGATTACTAGCATATAACAGTTGGCGAAAGCTGACTTATTATTTTAAATTACAGATTCTTCGCTATCCAATGTCAATCGCTTACTTATCGAACTTTTTTTGTAAATATTTAATATATTTGTAAATTGTGTAAATTCTGTAAATTATATTTGTAAATTTTATGTGGTTTTAGTAGCATTATTGTGAGTAACAGATTATATAGATTGCTGCGAACAGTAAAAAATAAGGAAGAGGGGCTCAAAAAGGCAGTGTCAAAAATCCTAATAAATCAACCGAGGCCCGCAGGGATGATAAATGAGGCCAGAAGGGCCGAATTCCTGAGCATGTAACAGACGGCGATAGCCGACTGTTGCTTGATTGTGATTAATAATTATCTCTATTTGTGATTGTTCTAGAATTTATTAAAGGTTACATTCGTTTCGTAATTATTAAATATACATATTTTCTGTTAGGGAATATTTTTCTTTGAATCTCCTTGTAGGCGTATTCCTAGGGCATACTTTATGTATTTCTTATGGAAGGAATTTATATGATACGAACAGAATTGGCTTCATACATTTAGAGATCTGACTCCTAAGCACCCCCTTTACATTTATTACAAGGGTGTAGAAACAAAAAAAATGTATAATGCCATTGAAAACTTGAAAATATTAAATTAACGCAAAAGCAATACGGTGTTTACTGACGAAAAGATGGTCCAAATAATTTACTCGCAGTTCAAAAATGATAGAAAATAATAATAAAATCATAAAAAAGGTATTTGATAAAAACAATTTGACATGCAAAATTGCATGGAAATAAGTATTCATATCATCACTAGGTAAAACCTGGAAGTGCGAGAAATGTGGCTAATGTGTTGGTACCGTAAAAAAATTTGAAGTAATCAAAATGGCCTTATGCGGAAAAGATGTTGCATAGTATTCAGGATAAGGGAAAAATCAAAAAACAATATTTTTTAAGGATAGGGTTTGCCGCGAGGAGATTGAATTTTAGATTTTTTTTTTAAATGGCTAATTTTCTGCAATTTTAATATTCATAAATAAATTATTATTAATTAAACAATATATTACAAATAATAAATAACCCCTTCCCCGCGTCCTCTCAATTCAGTTCGTAAAACTGCATGAAACTGAGCGAGCGGCAGGCAGAATAGCACACGCGACCGCTGTTTCCGCTAAATATATTATTATTATATTGTCTGAATTTTTCGAGTCAATGTACTTGAACTAGTTTTGTACTATGGCGATTGTAAAAAAATAATAAGATTTTTTCTAATTTCTAGTTGCGATATGCAACCAAATATGCTTTCTACCTATGAAAATGTAATCTGGTACGTATTTTGGCATTTAAACTGACAACACGAGGAAAACATTTCTACATCGCGTAAAGAAATTGTTAAAAAGTTAGAAGATACCCAAAAACGAGCACAATAAAGCAAAAGATTATTTAAAAAAAATCAGAGTCAACGAAAGCAGCTTATGAGCGATAGTACTTACTAACTTTAACATACAGTCAGATATTGTTGAAAGCCTATCATAAATTCTCAAAGAACTCACGCTTGAAGTGACCAAATTTTCAACCATAGCTGGAACATTAGATCAGTATGGCGTTTCTGATCGAGCAGGGTCAGCTATCGTATCAGCTGCACTTAAAGATGTTGGCTTCATACCACGAAACAACATGTCGAACGCCATTGATTTAATTTTTAATTCGGCGTTAGAGAAAAAAAAACATAGACCACTTCTCATCATCTCACCCAATTGTAGTAGCTGATCTTATTGTTATCCTTAGAGGTGAAGGTTAGTGCTAAGTTAGCTTCTGACGTCACTCCAACCTGTGAATATCTATTGTGAAGGGTTTCCGTAAATAGTTCTCGCCCTCCAAGCCTAGGTCTATAAAAAGTCTGCCCACTGTGTGGAAGACGAGAGTGTACATTTTGTTAAATTTCTTTCTCCAAACTCAGATTTGTAAGGTATCGGGCTATTGGGTAGAGGGCGAGTTCATGAACATCTTCAGGTTTAACCAGTGGTCCCTCAAGAATGAAGCTCCTTTTATGATGTAAAGCATTACATTTACATAGAACGTGCAAAGGTGTTTTCATTCTAAGAAGGTGTTTGTTCAATTTGCAGTGCCCTGGGCGGGCTCTAGTGATAGCCATCACTTGATTTCAGATGAGCTTTATTACGTCAAAAGTAAAACTTTGCGAGTACCCTTTTATCAGTTCTTTTGCATGATGCTGACCAGGTACTTTTTGCCAGAGCATTACATTCTGTTTCTTGGCCCATGATCTGTGTTCATTACAAGGAGCACATTAAGGCAACCCACAGGAGGGCTCAGAGTTTATTGGGGCGGTCTCCGCTCCTAGCCTTGACAATTCATCAGCTGCATTGTTACCGTCGATGTTTGAGTTCCCAGTAACCCAAATCAATGTCACACTGTTACACGCACCGACACAACTGGGCGCTCTTCGGCACTCTAAGGTTAATTTAGAATTGATTTCGACAGAGCTCAGTGCTTTTAGAGCAGCCTGACTGTCTGAGAGAATAAAAATTATTTTGTTTTTGTATTGTCTGCACAAATTTTCACGTCCGCAGGCAAAGATGACATAGAGTTCCGTTTGGAAGACAATGGAGTAGAGCCCTAGGCTAATGGAAAACATTTTCGTGGCTCCAACTCCGTGTATCCCAGAACCTGTTTGTCCACCTTTCTTGGAGCCATCGGTGTTCCACACAATGTCTCCTTCCCTGTAGGGTATGAGGCTATCAGGGAGCCATTGTTCTCTATCAGGTATAAGCACAGTATAAAGCTTTTGAATGTTAAATTCCATAGTCATTACATCCGATTGCATAGCTAACATCAAATGTAATTACGGATGTTATGTCTAATATCTAACAACGGATAAATCAAGTCACTTTTTAAAATGTTAACACTTGGTTTCTAAATGATTTTTTTTATTACATTCCACCTTATCGCCAACCCATTTTTAAACAATGTTTAAATAAAACATATTTTTTACTTTTATTTTTTTTTATTACAGGATGAAATATATAAGTACACATTTTTTTTTACTTCCCACCTCTCCGGCTACCCTTATTCAAAACATTATGTCAATCGGTAGCTGCGTTGAGGCGTGAAAGAAACACAAACAAACACATTCTTGCATTTATAACTTCATATGTATATCGGCGAAATTATTATTAAACTGACATTTCTGGGTATAGGTATACATAATTTTAGTTTCAAAACGTAACCTAAAATAACAAAGAATGCAATTAATGTATGTAAATTAATTAGTATCGATACAAGTCTTTAAATCGAAAAAAAGAAATAAAAGCAGAACAAAAGATGATAGATTAAGAAAGATAATGAAAATGATTTTTATGGCGTGATTTAAACCGAGCTAGCGTAGAAAACATCTTTGATAGGGGGTGGGAGGTGATTTTACAGCTAAGCCGCATGGACACTACACGAGTTAAGGAGGAAATACTTGTGAAGGAAAATTAAGGGGAAGCATTGATAATAAGAACAAATAGCTTTTTAAGAATAGAAAAAATGTTATCAACAAGGAATTAAAAGAAAAATTGATATGACATCAAAGTTGCTGAGAGCAATTTAATAGAAATTGATCAGACGATACAAGCGAGCCGCTACTGATCATCTATCAACTGCGTAGACCATAGTCTAGGTAATAGTATTCCCCAGAGTCGAAACTTTATGGATCGCCGAGGCAGTGCAGGCCTTGGCGGCTTCGCCACGAGGCGCGGGCGCGGGCTGCGGGGCCCCCAATTCCAGCTTTATTGAGTGCATTTGGATAATTCACGGCATAAATTTGTTAAGTTTCTATTACGTCTTTATGCTTCCCGTGACTGTGACGTCATGAGCAAGAAAAATACCCTCCTTCCCTCGAGGGTAGTATCATGGATTTGATAATGCTGAGGCAATTTCCGAAATGAATGTAAAATAGGGACGGTATAAATGATTTTAGTACGCGAATCACTTAAAGCACGCGCTTCTTGCTCTTCCAAATACAGAGTGAAAATTCAGTTTTAAATGCCAGTTTAAGTTCAAAGCTCTCTTTGATTCACCCATTTTCTGAAATGAATCTTTTTTAGTTTCGCACCAAAATACAATTGAAAATTGTTAAACATTATAATACCTCCAACATAATTTACTTAAAAACTACATAAAACTTTTACTTGTTCTTTTGTAATGAATAAATAAATTAATAAAATACCTTAATAAATAAATTTAATGTTTGAAACACTAACAGTGTGTTTAATTATTATAATAAAACAAACTAAACTTTGTTAAGTATACATTGATAAAGAAGCTTGTATAGCTTTAAAACATAAATAATATAAAAGAAGTGGTTAAAAACAGCTGTTTTCATGTATTTTTTTTTACTTAAAATTTTTTTTGCATCTCGATGCCACTATTTCAATAACAGTTTTTTTGTATTTTTGATAAAAAAAAATTGTCCAATAAACATTATTAAAATTATACAAGAAGATTCATCAAAATTTGGCACAATCGTTGTTGTACTTTCTACATTATTTTTTATTTTATTTAATTTTTGAACTCTGAATTACGATTTAAGTTTATTCGTCAATTTTATAATCATTAATTAATTAACAAAAACGTGGACACGTGTCCCAACTTCTAGCGTTCATTGAGTTGGGACTTTTTTATCAATGCACTTATGAACATCTTAAAAATCATTTTTTTCGATTCATATAATTTTTTTAGTTATTTACATGTAAATCTTAAAAGTTAACACGAATTTATGACATCGAAGGTATATAAATGTTTTTACTCAAGGTTCAGAGGTCCAAGGTTCGAACCCTACTCTATCCCAACTTGATTTCCATTTTTTTATAGTAGTGAGTTATTTACAACACTTAAAAAATGGCAACAAAACTTTAAATTTTTGAGTAAATTTTAAAAACACAAATATTAATTTTAAAAAAAAACAATATAAACATTTGCTACACCATTATTTGATTGAGAAATGAAAACACTCGTAACTTATTTAATTTTTAGTAGAACTATTTTTTTGTATTAGAAAACTCAAATTGTTTTAGAATTGAATTTAAATTTGTTGTATTTTAGCCACTTAAATGTGTACGTAAAAAAATAATAGTTATAAAAACGTATAGTGGTATATAAGGCTAACAAATCATGATTTTATTACAAAAAATATTTTCCTTTGTTTTAAACTCCGCATAAGAGGAACAATGAGTAATGAATCGTTATGACCATTGCTTCCTTATGTATGGGCAATAATTCTTATTCTGGCTCAATAGTCGTTTTGTAATAGTTTTTGTCTTGCCACACATGAAGCAAAATGAGGAATTATTGTCCCGCCTAATGAAAGACCATTATATGTTTCTACAAAATGTCTGGCAATTGTGCGCAGCAGTAGAGTCAGCATTACTTTATCGCCAAAAATATACCAAGTCCGGCATTTAACGTCCAGTTAACTTGTACACTCACGACACAATGAAAGTAACGGTATAGTAAAAAGTTGTTTATCTAACTCCAGTAAACAATTATACAATTCTGGACCTTTTTATGAATTCCTCGCATAATTTTCTCGAACTGTCTATCCATTGGATCATGAGGATGGGACCTAATAGATGATGGTTGTAATAAAGAGACCAGAAATAAAATTTCATGTGTTTGTTTTGTTTATCTTATTCTGTTTGTGTCATTATTTTACGTTACGCTGATGAATTGTATGGAATAAAAACAACCTTGAGGAAACCATTTTCCATGCCTCATTTTGTGAAGTTAACAAAATATTTTGTTGGAAATTTGTTTTAGTTAAAAACTTTAAAAAGTAAAATGTTAAATGGACAGTGACGGGATGTATTTTATTTTTTATTTTCATTTTTTAAATACGTCTTTTATAATAAACCATCATTTTGGCAATTTTAAGTTTCCGGGAACATAAGATTCGTAATTTCGTTGAATGCCATCCGTGACTAGACTTAAGGGAAAATTGCTAAACTATATTTTTCCTTGAATAATTTTATTATCATAAAGGTCTTCGAGGTTCTAAGGTTAAGGTTTAATTTCTATGAGGTCAATCGCAAATAAAAAATATGCCCACAAAAAACTACGAATTTGGATTGTACCTTATTGTTTTTTTTTTTAATACGCCTGATAAGTTATTGTATGCAAACTTATTTTATTTTTTAAAGAGTATGAACCTGCTTTTACAGTCAAACTAAAAGATTATAAACTGAAATCACCATAATTGAAAATGAAGTATTACATTATTATTTTAGAGAAAGAATAAGCTTGAAAATATAATTTAAAAAAATATATATTTGAAGCAGTAACTTTGGAGTTTTTCATAATTCATTATTTATTTATTTATTATATATATACGGCCTAAGCCAATTACAACAGTTACATGAAGAAACATAAATGGAAGAAAATGAACAAAAAGAACATAAAACTATTTAGCAAAGACAAACAAGGGCAAAGCAATAATAGTATACAATATATTTAAAAAAACTTAAGATCCAAAATTTTGAGCTAAACCATGCCAATCCAACTTCATCCCACACTATTTAGTCGCAAAGAGATCTACGAAAAGCCGGAAGATCAATCCCAAAAAATTCCAAGTCGTGTGATGAATTGACTAATCTACATTATAACATTAAAATACAAATAAACACACATTGTTTCATAAAATAAAAAAAAATATTCCAAATGTTAACTTATGTTAAGTAAAAAAGCTGAAATCTTTGTTATGTGGGTGAGATTCATCCGGCTGTACCGATCACCTGCTAGGCAACGCCTGAAAACAATGTTCCAGTTTATATACTTCTTCTTACTAATCCAGCCAATGACAGGTCGTACTCCCTGTAAATACCTAGGCTTCCATATTCCCTTCTCTAAATATTTTCCATCTCTGTTGCAACAAATTTGAAGTTCAAATACTGTTAAAACTTCGAAAAATGGGGTTTAGTGATTTGAGTCAGTTGAAATTTTCAGTATGTCGGGGGTTTGTGTATTCGACTATTTGCCCGGGGCTTTCTGCTTTTTGTAATAATAATTACCCATGAGAATAGCGTGCACTGTGCACAAGACTACCCTTCTTTGGTTAGGGGAAGGCGGGATACATCTCGTCTATGATGCTGCTACCCCAACAATTATTCCTAAACCAATTTTATTTATTTGGAATATTCTGTATGATGAATTTCGCATTACCAAAGTAATATTTTCACTTATTTCAATTGCACAGGCAATCAAAAATGTATGCATAAAATGTAGTTTATTTGGTATTTTTTAAATTTAAAGATTTATAATAATTTCATCGAAAGTTTATGCTAATTAATCAAAATATTTTTGAAATAAAATTAAAATGAAATTTCTGGTAACACATATTTTAGCTTGCCAATAACTGATTTTTAAATAAAAAATAATGTGATTTGTGTGAATATACTTTGTTCGGACCAACACTCAACCAAATCTATACCTACCTATCCGTCCTTCCCGTTTCCTTGCGCGCTACATGTAACAATAATTCTACGTGTGAGTGCCGGAACAAATATTTTATTATTATTACTAATCTTTTTTTTTTTTTGATTAAAAATAAATATTTGCGTTCTTATGATTTACCCAAATATTTAATTTTGAGGGCCATTTTCAACGAGTTGTAAATAACTCACTATTAGAAAATGGAATCAAGTTGGGGTAGAGTGGGATTCGAACCACAGACCGAAGGTCTGTGAGTCCGAGACACTAGCCACAGGACCACAACCCGATCAATCTAACATTAAAGAGTAAAATGCTTTACTAATTACTAATTACTTTCCAGAAGCGAGCTGTGCCTGCGTCATTTTAGACCGCCAGATCCATCCAGACAAGCTGTGCCAGCGTCTTTCAACTGCCAGTTCCACCAGGGTTCCAGCACTCGTCACGCTTCATCCATCAGCAGGTTAGTGGAGTTGTGCTACCTTCCTTCCCTAACAATACCGTCCACTTACTAAATTCTCGTCCTCCTAGGAAGAGGTATTCTTTACGCCTCTTCCACTTCTCAACATACATATGTTTAATTTTAACTTAAGAGTTATGGTTATTACCAAATATAAAAATATAATTCCGCGGGTGTTGATCCTTTGACCTTAATTAATTCCCGTGAATAAAAGACATATATTTTTTCCTGAATCCACAAGAAAACACTGCTTTTTTTAGCTTTAAAAATTATTAAAAAGCGATATTTTTTAATAAACGCTGTCGCTTAAACTGATAATCACTTTTCACAATCCGTATTACCTAATTTGTTTAATATATTTTTTAATAAAATTTGTGCAAATAAACCATACACGAGTGTAGTATTCATGTATCATATCAATAATAATATCATGTATAATATCATCATGTTTAACTATCAACTAAATAAATATAAAAAAACACACTAATTAGGTTCTTTTAGGATTGGATAGAGGGGGTAAGGCGGGGTGGGGTTTTACGAAGTAAGGCAGGGTGGAGTGGAGGGGGTAAATCATAGTGGGTTTTTATATTTATTGGAAATAAATATAAAGTACCAAATACTAAACCATCAAATCCAAATTAAACCTTACTTTGTCCCCATTTAGGTATTTGTAATACAAAATTTTGTGTCTCCTAAAAAAACTATTTGAAACACTGTGAAATGAAAGATTTTTCAGTGTGTGTTGCTTGAATTATATTCATCTTTACGCCTTGATAGTCCGGCTCTTATGTAGGCGTTATCATTAAATGTCCTTGGCTACCGCACCCGTCACACGTCGAGCTCTCTATTTTATGTGCCAGCAGTTCGTACGAACTATGCCCAGAACTCTCCACGTATGCGTTTTGCTCGTGAATATAATTTGAACTTTCCCCTTATTGATCCATTTGATTGTAAAAAAATAACATTTAAAATGCGCGTCTTAAAAAATATTTTTTTGTCTTATACTTAGTTTCAATGATAAAGACTAATTTTATCTTATTTTATTTTATTTTATTTCTAATTCTTAATATTGTATATATTTTTATATTTTCAACACTTATGCAATAATATTTACACACATGTCCACCCTCATTCCAATATAACACCCACTCACGCACCCTCTCACACACTTACACTCACACAAACAAACTTGTATGTATTGTACGTGTATTTAATGTATTTCTGAGGATATCTGTCATTGGTTTTATTTTCTGAATATTTTATTTGTTATATTTTTGTTACATGTATTACTGTTGATATTCCCAATAAATAATAATAATAATAAAAAAAATGTTTCATCAAATTTAAATTTTGAATCGGTCAACTTAATTATGTAAATCCTTCTCCTCCTCTCCTCCACTCTATTTTCTCATCCCTTCTTGCTCTTTTTTCTCTTGTCTTATATTATATTATAATATTTTTAATCTTTACTGTGTAACATGTTCTCTCATTACATTTGTGAAAAACTTTGACTGTATGTATGTACTATTTTTTACATTTTATATTTCTATATAACAACTATTATTTTTTCTAAATAAATAACGATAATTAAATTACATCCATAAACTTTAGCATTGTAATGCAAAGTGCTATACCTTGGTCCTAATTTAAATGTAACGATAGAAGTAATAATCTTAAGTTTTAACTAAACCGGATGATGGGAGTTTCTTACTAACTTAGCATGTATTTATCAGATGGTTTGGTACACGCCACAACACCCTTTGCAGGAACGAGCGGTGAAAAATGATGGCTAAATTATAGGATTCGGTTTCTGTTATCCTTAGAAGGGGCGGATCGTATCCTGAGATCAGAACTACAGGGCGGTCTGGTTTATAAAACGCTATTTTATAAAGCTTCGCAGATCCTTCCAAAGATTTGAAATATCCGCCATTTCTCCATTGTTGAGGAGACAGCCAAATTGGCCGAACTGAAACAATATTTTAAGCTTGATTTTGAACAATTTATAAAACAAAAATATTGTAAATTAATAATAAAAACAATGTACCGGCGTTTTGTTTAATACATTAAGTTTTTAATTTTCTTACTAGACTTTAATAACATTACAAATAAAAAAAAAAACTTTTGTCATTTAATTGGGTCACAATATCTTGCCTGAAGCTGAATTCTGGATTCTAAAGTTCAGACATTTGAAAAAAAAAACATTGAGACATTTTGTTAAATAATTCATTTTTCATAATATAAAATAAATATAACAAAATTTTGGTCTGTTCAAGAAAAATAAAAAAAAATATATCATAAATAAGCCTGTCATATAGCTAACGTGTATCCTTGATTACTTTTGATCCTTTCACACAAACACCGGTCGCAAAACAGCGTATTTTTTTTCTTTGTTATAAGTTCTATTCTCGTGTTTTTCCTTATCCAGTAAAACAGATTTATTGTGGCATTGGCATCACTTTTATTTATCATCATTCAATTATTTTTCGCATAGCAAGTATAAATATATATTAAAATCCATCACATTTGTAGAAATTTTACTTTCCAAATCGGATGTGGAAATGTCCATTTGGAGATTGAACACAAGGTAAGGATTATATTGTGTGTGTACGGGAAGATTAAGTTAATAGTGTTAAGTGTGAAATATAACCAGAACCATGGGTAGTATTTTCGGCTTGATGGCTGCATTCAGCTGAAAACGAGTGAAAATATGTAGGCTTCGAAGTGTAGTGGTTTGCGCGCTCTTTTACCATGCTTGAGGTCCTAGGTTTATGAACTGGGATGGTGGACATGAAATAGTGATTTTAAATGAGTCACTACACCACAATATTTCATTGTTCTACCTTACCGTCCAAGTAACAAACATGTAAATGCTTAACACGCTGAAGTTGAATGTGCCAATGATAGGAAATGTTCAGATAGGAAAGTGATGATGATGCTAAGGACTTTTTCTCAATGACAGGATATTATGAACCACTTTTCTCGCATCTAAAATAAAAAAATTCAGCCCTACGGAAAATTGGATACAATGAATGTTTTCCTGCGCGCGGTAAAAATTGGAGCATTGAATTGTAAGGAAAAGTTTCCTAAAAATGTAAGAAAATAATAATGAAATCAATCTACCTTAAATGACGTAACTGGTTTATCCAAATCAACCTATGATATGAGAGCTATAGAAGATTTCCGGTTTGCTTGCCGTGGATGGACTAATAAGAAGAACTAATAGAGAATAACCGAACATCTGACGTCACACGCGGAGTTATTTCAGAAATACAAATCTTTGAAAAATCGTTGCGTTGGTAAAACGATAAATAAAAGTTAAAAAGATTTTTTTTGGATAAGTTTAATATTCTATTAACAACTAAAAAAACCACTAAACTTCCTCACTGTGAAGTCAATACAAAAATGTTTACAAGCACAATGCAAAAGATTATCATATTTTTCGTAATTGTATAAGGGAATTCACCAAGAATCTACTAGCTGTCGGTTTTCTTTCATAATTTATGCAAAATACGTTTTCCTCTACTCTTTTCATTATTTTTTTATAATCTTAATACTTTATATTATTGTGACTCACGCTTTCTTTTTTAATTTAATTTAATTATCTTAAAACTTGTTTCTTTAGCTTTTAAACGTTATTTTGTTTTTTTTTTTATTACTGTTTTTAACACTTTGCATATTGTGAACAATTAAACAGTAAAAAATGGAAAATTTAGCAATATGATTTATCTTGTTTGTAATCAATGTATGTACAAATACGAATTTATATTGAATTGAACGTTTTTGCTAATTGAATTACGCCTGATTTTCACCCGTGCACCATAACGATACTTGCTACATACTCTATTCAATTAAAATATGAAACATTCATATGTGGCCTAAGTGCTATAAGTAATGAAACGGTGCGTTCTATTAAACATTCCAGTTTATCATTAAAAATTTAAATAATTTTCGTGTATATCAGCGAAAAGCTCTTGAATATCTATTTGGCTATAATCAAACATTCATACAAATTGCAATGGTCTTCAAATCATCGTGAATTCAGGCTAGGCAAAGTCAAACGGCTTTCAAATGAACATGATCACGATTCTCTCTACTCAACAGGATGTTTGTACACCGTACAGGGTGGCAGGGGCGAATCGTCAAAATATGCGATTATGCACAGCTTACCATTACGACCGTAAGGTGAAAAGCTGACTGACCTTTCCGGCAGATGCGATCGACTTCGCTTTTTTTGGCGCTAAACTACTGGCTTCCACCTACTATTTGGACTGCTGTTTCATTTCTGGAGTGTAGTGGTGGATCCATGTCTCATCCATGATGACAAATCACCGCACAAAATCGGTTGGATCCTTATTGAATCGGTCCAAACATTGCTGTGAAAGTCATTTGCTTTTGATCGGCTTTCAGCGAATGCGGCACCCATCTCGCGTAGAGCTGTTTCGTACCATTTTTTCCGATATCCCTACAACCTCAGCTATCTCACTCACCTTCACTCGCTTATCGTTCAACACGATATCATGCGCTTTTTCGATGTGGTGGCGGTTTTTGGCCATCCTTCACGTGGTTCATCTTTGAGTCCAGCTGCCCACTTTTTGACGGTTGACATGGATGGAGTCCCCGTAAACTTTCTCAACTTCGAATGAATTTCCTTAGGGGTTAATTCATTCAAAATGAAGAATTTTATGACCGCACGATATTCAAGTTTATCCATTTTAACGAAAAACACGCAAGACGTCCACTGCGAAAAATTGTGTAAGCAAACTACTTGAGAGAACAAATTGAAACTTGTCTTACAAACTAATGATACGTGCATCCAGGTAGGCAACATAAGTTTTTGCTGATTGCAACGCCATCTCTCGGTCAGGCCGAGAACTTTTCACCTTACCCTCGTATATTTGACTTTGGATAACACTGTTTTTTAGTAAATATGTTTATGGAAAAAACAAAAAATGATTGCCACTTATTATAAATCACCACCATCGTTTATATCTTCCCACAAAAAAATATATATGAAGTGCGCCCAGCGCCCAGCCCGTTCTCAGCGAACGATGAAACAAGCCGATTACCTCAGGTTATTCCTCCGTTCAAAAAAGTACACCATATATTACGTCCTTGACCCAAATCAGCTTTTTTAGTACTAAACAAGCTTGAAGATAACAAATATTATGTGAAGATTCTCTATTTGAAAACTAGTACTTCAAACATTATTTCCGAAGGACTATTTTTCTTTGATAAGATACAGTTGACATATTATGTATCACATAAGACATGTGGCGCTCGCAGTGGCTGTTTTTGGCATTATTCGTTTTAAAAAGAACCAACCAGTGCTCAGTTGTTCTGTGTTGACAGTTACAGCTGAATGTCATTGTAGTATTTGTTAATTAACTTTTGTACAAGTATTGTATTAAAATAGTGTAGAATAAAGCTACGCATATCGCGTGGTTGGTAATAATTGTTGTTTGAGTTGATTTTCACAGAACCACAGAAAAAAAAGTCATTTATAATAAAAAGTATATTACTTACATATTATGTACTTATATGTAAGTACAAATGAACGGACATTTTTTCTAGATTAACTAAAAAAATAATCACGGGTCGCCACTGTAGGGTAGTGGAATTCTAATTTAATGTTTATCATCATACTCTATCGGTACTTAGCAATGCAGCGTATCTTGATCAGTTTTGCTGCATAAAAAGTAAGACAATCAGTCTTAAACTTCATGCTCCAGTCCAGAAACAACGAAATATTGCAGTGAAAGCACTGTCTCCACATAGCAGAAACCCGTTTTAAAGACTGAGGGCTTTTATGTCGGGTTTTTTAGAGTAAAAAACCTCTTTGTTTGTGAAAGAACTAATTAGTTTTGAACCTTTTCATTAATTAAACCAAGATTTCAAATTCATTTATTTGTACTGTTTTCATAGTCTCTTTCACTGTGAATTTGGCAAAATGTAAAAAAGATTTATGTTGAAAAGTATCATTATTCCTCATGATCATATTCTAATTGAACGTAGTTATGCAGAAAGCCGCCTGTCCACAATTAAAAAAAAGATATTGGTGTTGTCGGGAGCAGTAAGGTTGATTCTATGTTTTGTTAAAAACAACCAGACCGCTTTTATACAAAAAACTGTAATAATTACCTTCTGAAAATAATGTCGATAACAATAACAGCATTTCTCAATTTGCAAAAACGCACTAACAGCACTAGAAACCTTTGTCGATACTTTAAAAATCATTAAAACTGGTCAGATACATAATAATTTTTTTGTTTATAATGTAAAAAAAAACTAATGTATTCATTGTTTATCATTCGTCAAAGACAAAAACATTCTAACTGTTGTGTAGATTTGATTATTCACTCGTTTCATAAAGGTGCTATTATCTCAGTTTCACTTTTCTACGGCTGGCTGCTTTCTGCATAACTACGTTCAATTATGCGATTGACAGAAAAAACGGTGTTAATTTACTTGTATTAAATTCAGTTACAAAAATCAATTTTAGCCATTGGACACGATATACATTTAATACCGTCAGCTTAGATTATTAATATTAATTAGATTATTAATAAAGTGCCAATATTTCACGTCCACTGGAATGAACCTAGGACTTAAAGATCAAGCATGGAAGGCGAACGCGCCAACCACAACACTACGAGGTGGACATATCTATACTTCATTTTATTTTAAAGAAAAAAATGTATCTGCTAAATTAAAAGTCAAAAAATTTTGATCCATAAACAGGTTAATAAAAAGCTAAAACGTAACGTGGTTCCACATAAATATTTTTTCTTCAATTTCTTTATGCGTACTATAAAACATCTCCCTTATACCTTAAACTTCCCTCACTATGTTTATTTCAAATGCACCCACTTCCGACTCACTCTGTATCATGTTGTTTGGGGAGTGACCTAGGCTAGTTTAATGACCGTGTATTTATTTATTTATATCGAAATTTTCGACGTACATAAAAAGTGCTTCGTAAACATTTTGGGGAAGAAATATAAATTTATAGCTTTTGGGGGAAACACACTCCATCATCGAAAACACGACGAAAAGGTTTCAAAAACAAATTACCTCTAGTTTTGTAACCTTACCCCTTTGATCCAAAAATATATTATGAAATAAAAACTTTAAAAAAACAATACCTATTCGTACTATAACATTAAGGTTTATATGACATAGGTTAACATTTAAATTTTATTATCTAATAAAACTAATTAAAGTTAATCTATAGAATTAGCCATGCCTAGGCGGACGAAAAATAAAATTCTGTTTTTGAGTTTAAAAAAAATATATATATATTTATTTATTTACACCTTTTATCAAAAATACAATTTTACGTTCACTTTGCTCAACTAACAAGGGTACAAACCCCGTTCCAAGCTAGGCAATTACATTCTAATATATAATAATTGTTAAAAAATTAATAGAGAGCTCAGACTAATAAAACACAAATTTACTCGTATACACATTTTGATACATAAATATACACATATACACATATATACATATATATATACACACATATATAAACATGTACATAGACACACCAGTACATATACCTATGCGTACACACATACATACATTCATAAAACATAGACAATTGATTTATTATGCGAAACTTCATGATTTTCATATTTTATTTTCGACATCGACTAAGAATATCCAATCCGCGGCGTGCATCAACTTTTTTCTCCTTACGACCAATGTCATGAAAGAGCGAGGTCAATCAATACCTTCCGCAAATGGACAACACTCCCAAGTTGGTTATTTTGTTTCGATGGCTGCTCGAATATAAAAATCTTAAAAAAGAAAATCGAGTATTAAATCACTTCAAGGGAGCTGTATCGTTTATATTTATAATTCAGGATGTTGGCGAAATTCAATATCTCCATTTTTTGCAATATAAATAGTGCATTTAATCAAACTCCTGTTAATTCATTAATCCCAACAAGTTTATTCCAGGTTTTTCGATTGAACTAGCTTAGCATCTATTTTATGTATTTTTGCACTATGTAAAATTACATTTTGTGAATATTTTTCTTAGATTTTTGCAACAAAAGATGAATACATATGATTTTGAACTTTTGTAAATTTTGACATAATACGGGCATAATTTTCTGTAAGAATATTGAACGTCTTACAAGTTTGATAAACGGTTTGGAAAAGTCCGCCTTAAGTGAATGTGTAAACATTTATGGCAAAAAAATTGGGGGCGAAATTCTTAGAGGGAGAGTATAAAAATTTATGCGGACGCCTCGGGGTAGGTTGGGCCAATTTATTTTCTTCCTCCCCCTTACGTGGTATGAACATAGTTTAATGGCATCCACAGCATGAACGCAAGTACTTGTTTTTAAAAGTATTAAAAATACAAATAATAAAGTTTTATTTCTGAAGTATAATACTCAAATGGCTTAAAATAAAAATTATTTATAATGAAATAAAAATGTTTTTTATTTGTGTCCAGGCAAATGAAAAATACAGTTCTGTGTGTGAAACAAAACTAGAAATATGGACGGGTGTAAAGTTGCATAGTAAAATATAATGGAGATATGTCCATTTTGTTGTGTAGAGGTATGCGCGTTCCTAATTGTAAGATATGGTATTCAAAAAGAGCCTCCAGTCAGATCCCAACTCCTGTGCATCTTCCCAAGTTAGGTTCACGTCCCGTAGTTCTGACATAAATTTCCAACGCACAGTCAGTGTCGGATGTCCTGGGCCGCGATTATGATAGAAAGTATTTTGTTGACCAATATTTGTTCAAAATAGGGAAATATCACATACAACGAATACCGATAAAAAAATATGAAAAGTATTTAGAATAATTAATTGCGTTTTCAAAAGCAATATGGATTCTGTGGAGAACTGTTTTCATTTATAAATTGTAAAAAGTTTTTTTTTTATTGTCACTAGAAAAATGCGACATGTTTGGCCTTGATAAGTGTGACGGCAAGATTCGTGATAATGTTCTAAATATTTTTTTATGGTCAGGAACAAATAAACACGAATCGTGACGTATAAAGGGCGTGGCGAATGGAATGACCGTTTTTGCAGGAATTCAAAATAACAAATAATTCAAAAATATTTTTTATACTACCAATAAGTGAGATTTTTTTTTTTTTTTTTTACTGGACTGTATTTTGTAGACCTTTATTACCTTGAAAATACTTTTAAAAAACGTGTAGAAGTTTACTTTTTATTACCAAAGGAAGAAATCGGACATATTTTTATAAAATATTTATTCCTCTGTCAAAGCAAAAAATATGGAAAATAGAATGTTTATGCCTTTTGACTTTAGTCGTCATCTAACTACGAGTATCTGTATAGCATGAAAATATTACCCACATTTTTTATAAAAAATTAAGATGGTTTTATGATATTTGGCCATAAATGATCTTTTTTTTACTGTTAATTTATATTTTGTAATATTAACTACGTTACTATTAAATAATTGTTTTGAAATAAGCATTGAAATGTGTTTTTTAACTCTTGTGTGGCTGTAATGTCACACTAGTCGACATAAGACACAAAACTTGATATACCTCTCTTATTTAAAAAAAATATGAATTCGTATTTTTCGTAATTTTCAAATGGACATTTTCACACCCAATTTGAAAAGTAAAATTTGTATAACTATGCTAAATGTCAATACTAAAAATAATTATCCGTGCTACGCGAAGAATAAATGTCCGCTAATTCAGCAACTCATCTACACAGATACCTTATACTAGAGATATCACGAAGATATAAATCATAACAAGAAAAACAGAGACGCTGTTTTGCGGCGGGTGTAGTATAAAATATATTAAGTCTTCAATCGGTTGATGACAGTGATGGTGGACGCACGCGCGTAAAACGAGCGGAGTTTTTATGATTTTAAATTTATTTAGCTACAACGGGGCTAAACTATATGTTTGTTTGCATAAATTATGGAAGAGAAATTATTAAACACAATGATTCGATTTTAAAATAGTGCATAATAAAGCCACGATTATCTCGTGGTTAATAATAATTGTTGTTTTAGTTAATTTTCACAGAAACAGAAAAAACAGTCATTATAATTATATTACTTATATATTATGTACTTTTATGTAGGTACAAATTAATTGTCATTTATAATAGATTACCTAAAAAATTAATCGCGGCTCGCCACTGTTGGGGAGTTGGCATTTAGGGGAGATCTTTAAGCCCACCATCCACCCGCAGCTGTTTTAGAGTCCCGGGGGACTCTTTGTCAGCTGCGCATAGAGGAAAGTCACTATTAATATTCGTAAGGAATACAAACTCTATGCAGATTTAGGAGGGGGAGGAGGATGTATGGACAGAGGCCAACACATCATCCCCACCCCTCAGGATCCCCTCAATGCTTATGTTTTTTTTATTAAAAAAATATGTATTTACACAAACAATAAATTGTTAACATAAATAAACGTATCCAAATATACAAAAACATTTTTTTAAAACTATAGTTACACGACAAACATAACTTTCACAACAAACATAAGCAAAAACACGGATCTTTACAAAGAGGGTGGTTAGAGACAGAGAATCCGAATACCACCACCGTAAGGGGAGGACAAAACAAAAAAACGTGTGCGTTCCCCTCGGAAGAACGCACAGTCCCAACTGAATGAGCATCCCACAGGAACAGTTGCCTATCTCACCATATTTTACCCACCTAGGCGTCCGCGCATCTGAGGAGCTCCTAACGCGATACCCAAGTCCGGACAAACTGACGGAAGAGTGCAAAATTCGTACTGTTGGCCATCAGATCCACATTCCACGCTGGTCGCATGACCCCTGTCAGACCATTCAGTATCTCATCTCTGGCATCATCCAATAGCACACAGTGGCGACTTTGATACAGATTACTAGTGAAGTTCAGATTTTAAGGATAAGTATAGTATACGTAAATGTTAAATAGGTACCTACAGTAAATAACACAGTACGGACCATGTTTGTGGGCATCTTTTAACATTTTTATATTTGTTTTTTTTTTAATTTTTTTTTTTTAAATCTTAAAGTAGGGCACACATATCATACATATTGTTATGTGTGTTCTAATAATAACATTACAAATATATTTAATTTATAAATTGTTTATCACATATGTCTTGACCATTATTTTAAATTTTGATATGTTTTTTTCTTCATAAATATTTTTTTCCATTTCGTAATACTTTTTAATTGCTTTAAATAAAATTGAATTTTGTGACTTTGCCTTTTTCCTAAATGGAAGTCTAATTTTGTTCTTTTCTCTAGTATTGTGATCGTGTTCATGCTGGTTCCGATCAATTTTTTTCCAAAATTCTGTTTTTTTATTAGAGTTTATAATTTTATGAACAAATATCATTGTATTGTAAAATATTCTTTGTTTATATGTTAATAATTTCATTTCATTTACCATCGACTTTACCCTCGTATATCTGTTTTTTTTTCAAAATGATTCTAAAGGCTTTATTTTGTAATACAGTTAGTTTATTTATGTTTTCTTTGTTTGATAAAAATAAAATGCTACTACAGTAGTTAACGTGTGCTTCAATAATTGCTTTGTAAATAGTTTTGCAGGAGTCCTTATCAATAAATCTTCTGATCCTTCCCAAAATTGATATTTTTTTGCAATCTTATTTATTACCATCTTAGCGTTTTGGTGAAATGTAAGTTTTGAATCCAACATTACACCTAAATATTTAATTTCAGTGACTTCATTAAGTTTTTCATTTTCTATTACAATTGATGGTGTAATTTCTATTCTTTTGTTTCCTATATTCATATATTTAGTTTTGTTAACATTTAATTTTAATTTATTAATTTTTAGCCACAGTGATACACTATTAAGAACATGGTTTAGTCTGTCCATAATTGTTTTATAATTTTCTCCCGATATTTATATTAAGGCATCGTCTGCAAAGAGTCTTATTTTTGAATATTTTAATGTTTCGACAATATCATTTATGTATATAATAAACAAAACCGGTCCGAGAACCGATCCTTGTGGTACTCCCAATGAAATTTTGAGGGGCTCGGAGATTTCATCATTCACCTTCGTTATTTGGTATCTATCGCCAAGGTACCCTTCAAACCATTTTATAGTTTTTCCTTTTATATCTATTTTTTTCAATTTTTTTAATAATTATTTCTCGGTCTATTGTTTCGAAGGCTCTTTTAAAATCCAAAAAAACTGCAATTACGAACATGTTCTTATCGGTTTCCTCTTTCCAATCTTCTAAAACCAAGTTAATAGCCATTTCACAAGATTGATTGTTCCTAGTTTTTATTTTCATAATGTGTTGATTCAATGTGAATTAAAATACAAATTAGGTGCTGGTGAATAGCAATGATTTCTTAGTGAGGCTCAGCCTTACTTGCTTCGTATGCTCCTTCATCCCTGGTGCCATAGGATGTGTTCGGCCGATTGATGGTTATCATTGGATTGATGGACAGGGGCAAGTCAAAGTTTATGAAGCTTGTCTCTAAACTCCCCATGTATCGAAACGATTTGTGCGGTATGATGGTGGCGGGGAGTTGGCCAAAATCAGTTGTCCTGGTTGTAGAAAATAAGGGGTTGGACAGAGTAAAGGACCTATTCTGATTAGCTAAGGACAGAGATGCTTTTGATGCAGTGATCCTACGTCGAGGGACCTGACAAGGCACCAGAGAAGAAGAAGAATGGCTGGTCATAAGCCCTGTAAATTTATTTATTTACATATTTATTTATTTATTCATATTATGATACATATTACAATGCCTAAAATATCATATTCTCTTTTCTAAAATGTTTTCCATCTTTGTTGTTATATGTTAAGTATCCTTAACGTTTTATTTCTAATCCCTTAATACATAAATTCAGCCTAAACGAAACATTATTATCTTTCCACCTCGAGCTTTATCTTACGTTTATAAACGATGTTTAATTAATGTTAACGAGCAAACCCTAAATTAAATAATAATTGAGAAAACAAATAAATTGAGGATATTTTTGAGACTACAAAGAAATATTAAGGTTCAATTATGAAAACTGTTACTTACGAGGTATTTTATTTAAGATTTTTAAATTTTAGAATTCATTCAAAAACATATTTAATGGGAGATACTGATTTGAGTTTTTGCGATAGGAATATACTTAAATATATGCACTGTGTCCGGGAAGATTAAGAATACAGTTATGGGCGAGCGGGGCCTCGCGCATGATAGGCGAACGCGCCAACCACTACACTACCAGGTGTACATTTCTCAACACTATTTTCCTTTTTGGGATTTTTACCCGAGAGCAGCCGAGGCAAAAACACTCGTCGAGGATGCTAGTTCTATTTTACACACACCTGTATTCTTCATCCGCCCAGACACAGATAAGGGCGGGAGGGGTTTGTAAGATCCGTGTTAAATAGGCCAAACAAATATAATACATATTAAATATAATCCGCGATAATAATGAAAGCATTAGAATAATGTTTAACAAGATTGTCCCAGAGTATGATTGTGAGTGTACTTATATTATACCATCTGTGTGTGTATGTATGGTAATCGCCTGAAGTTTCTGGTATATTCTTGAAATTGTAGTTGGTGTCCCACAAGTCCTATTAGACTTCAGATTGTGACAATCGCTTTCTTACCCCCTCCCCAACCCCCAACCCCTAATCACCCCCATCCATTTCTCTAGACTTAGCATTACGCTCTCCAAAACACATTTTCTTTGTTATACCTACGAACAGAAAGTACGAATGGCCATTCAAAAACCAAAGCAACAAACTTTATTTTTATTTTGATTAATGTACATACTGCAATTTAACACGAGTAATAAGGAAGTTTATTCTTACGGGAAATTATATATATATTTTTCTTACGTGCGATAAAAATTAACGCATTCAAATATATGCTAAAGTTTTTTGAAAATGTACGAAAAAAATTGTTTTAATAAAGACAAATTACTTTTAACGACCTCTGGTTCTTCTGAATCAACCAATGTTAAATTATTGTGATGGATTTCCAGTTAACGGGAAGCCAATTCACCAATCAGCAGAATTCACAGAAGATGAGAAGAAGATATGACGTCACGCGCGGAGTAATTTTAAAATAACGAAACCTTTAAAAAATTATAACGCTGATAATGAGATATATAAAATTTTATTGATATTTTTTTTAATTGGCTTAGTTTGATCATTATAAACAAATAATGTTTTTTTTATTTCTTATTTATACAATACTAGCGGACCCGACAGACGTTGTCCTGCCCGAACGTTGGTTCGCCTGCTATTACCTTGCATAAAGACTTTTCATTGACAAGTAGGTACCTAGGTAGTTGTTTGTGACTGAATTCCAAAACTAAAAATTAATAATGTTCAAATATTGAATTGAAGTAGGTACATAGGTACTTGTTTATGGATGAATTCCAAAACATAAAATAAATATTTTCTTAAATATGTCATTTTTCTTGCAAACGTCAAACTCCGGTCTTCTCACTAACAAGGAGGTGTACTTTTGTAGGAATACGATTTTTAAAAATGTATTGAATTTGATATTATGTTAGTATTACCAAAAATTCAGTAAAAAGAAACAAATGGGTAGAAATTATGAGGAATTTAAAGAAAAAATCTGATTGAGATCCACAAAAAACGAATTTGTTTGTAAACATTCAAAAACCAACTTTTTTATACACAAAAAAAACAACAATTTTTTTTTTTTTTGTAAATGCATTCTCATCGAATGCAACCCATTTATGAATAAAACATTTATGCTCTTTAGTTCTTTTTTACGTTATAGATTGAAGATTCTAATATGTACGAACACGCAAGATCTATATTTCTCTGAAAACCGCACGTAAATCGGTTAAGCCTTTTAGGAGGAGTTCTTTGACATCACACGTACAGAGGAATTATATAAATATAAAGATATTTAAACATTTACTTATTGACCATATGAATTCATTATTTAAAGCAGAGTTGTATTTATTTATCATAAAATATTTAATTTTTGTGAAAATATACATCATTACAATAATCGATGTTTTTTTTATTCTTTCAATTAGCAAAACTTAAATTTTATTTATCAGACCTTTTTTTATAAAAATTAGCGTTCTTTTAATTTATCCAAATATTTCACTTTTGATGGTATTTTTTAACAAGTTGTAAATAACTCACTTTTAGTGAGTAAAAATCAAGTTGGGGTACAGTGCGGTTTTTTAAAATATTTTTTTATTTATCAGTTATATTTTTTTCTTTTAATTTTAAAGTAGTAACTAATAAGTTACAAATACAAAAAAAAAACGTGGAACGTTCGAACTTCGGACCTCTGATCCTTGAGTCATCCTCGCAATACTAGCCACGGGACCACAACCAAATTCATTTATTTCACCATGATATAAAGAAAAATGTATATTTGTAAATCTTGTAATATACCTATATAACCTTTTTTTATTCAAAAACATTATAATTGTGCTTTATTTAACATGTAATCCCACAACAAGCACATAAGATTATCTCTTTTTGGTTTTTCCTTTCTACTTTTCGTCTAATAAATAATTAAAAAAGTTATTTTAAAAAAATCAATAAAAAAATAAATTGTATGTAATATTATAACAAAAATAGTTAACGTTACAATGTGTAAAGTTATTACTGAAACAAATAAAACAATTGACGAGTAACAAGCGCTGTAAATCTGTAGACTTCGTTATGTTTTTGTTGAACGAACTTTCAATTCTTCATCTTGTAAAAAGCATGTGAGCGACACATTGACGTTTGATACTTTATCGTTTACTGATTCGTATGTCAAAAACATGGCCACGTTATTTTGCGATCTGATTGGTGTATAGCATGATGTACCCTGGACAAACGAATGACGATAAATCAGATGGACGGTCAGTAGATTCGTTCAGAAAGCAATTCGAATATGCCCAAATTTAATACAAAAAACATTAAATTTTTGTATTTAAATAACATTCAGATTAAAATTTACTACAACAGTGAGGGAAAAATATTTTGTGTAGGGAATATGGAAGTCAAAACATATACAGGGCTTGCGATATATCTGTCATTGGCTGGTTTGAGTGACCACTTTACACACATTCATCATTCTGCAGAATACCTGCAAAAATAAAATCGAGTAGAGATAAATCCGCTCGTTGTGTAGAGGTTGGTGTATTTGTCTACCATGCTTGGGGTCCCGGAATTGATTCCTAGTAGGGTGATTGCAAAATATTGATTTCTTAAGTATTTCGAACTGCAATATTTCACTTTTCCTGAACTTGACCCCGAAGAGTAAGGCTGATCACCTTACCTTCAAGTAACAGAGGATCAAGGTAAGCTGCATTTATTTTAGCGAAGTGTCCTATGCACCATTGAGTGAGGATAGGGGTACGATCAAAGATTTGTTTTTTGTATGTATTGTATCCTTAAGACTACCGATAAACTCACAAAATATACAACGTTTTCAATTAAATGCCTTTAATAATTTATAATTTTTAACTCTTTGTAAAAAAAAATTTGGACTAAACTTCATAAATAATGAAGTAATTTTTATTTAACTCTTGAACGGACGCCAAAAACTCCGGTGACAACTGTCATCAAGCGGAGGCTATACGGTTGGCTAGGCCATATACTACGGATGCCTCTTGAGAGTCTCAACAATGCTTGCCTACTTTACAAGGCATTAGGTTCTCGACGTCCTGGACGTCCGCTTTTGACTGTTTGTCGGCAGTTTGTCAGAACTGCGAGACGCGAACCTGACTTTGGGAAAAACACGGGAGCTTTTTGTCGACAGAGATGCCTGGAGGCTCTTTCTGGACACCATATGCTCCAACTAGGGAGCGGACAAGGAATGATGGTGGCGATGAAGTACTTAACGATGAAGTAATTCCTAGCTTTATTTTTTATTTTTTTCATTTATTAAAAAAAAAAATTCCCATGTAAATATAATAATGTCCTGTTATCATTTTAATTTTGAAATGAAATATTTTACATGTATCCTAGTTAGCGTCCTTATATTTTCTGAAGCTGAAATATATATTTTTTTTTTCTCCATTATAAAAATAGATTAAAAATAAAAATAATGTGACCTCACTGGGGTTATCCGTGCCGAGAACACTTTACAATATACGAGTACTATTAAAAATATTTTTACATGCGAGAATAAACAATAAAGACTTACTTAATATACAGAGATAATTAATAAAATGTTCAGACAGTTTTTACACTACGTATTTAAGTTTATATTGAATTTATAAAAATAATATTACCAATATTATTTTTATTATAAAAGGTATACTAAAAAAATAACATAAGCTATAAATATATTTGTGGAGCAGTAGATTCAATATTGGTTTGGGCGAATGGGACAATCCATTTTACTTCTACCAAGCTTCACTATCCATTTTTTTATAGCCTCTTAGAACATTTTCTCATTTCTAATTTTTTTAATAGACAGTGGAAGTAGGTCTGAAAGTGGTATTAGTTTGTATTTGTTTAAATTGTTTTTGTATTGAGGATCTAGTGATTGAATTATTTAAATTTGTTGTCTTGTTGGGTTATGTCTTTCATTAGAGTAAGAATAGTTTTTGAATCTGTAAGCCAGTATTGTTTTAGCGTGTAATTGCTTTAGTGTCATAATTTGTGATTTGTAAAATATTTCTTCATATGTATTGGGAATATAACTAATATTCACACGGGATATTAAATTTAAGTACCTACATACGAGTATAAGGTATACTTTTTTAATGTTTGAATTCATGCTGATTCCAATATCTGCCGACTTGGAAATCAAGGAACGAGTCCTACATGAGCGTAAAAGGAAGACATAATATAAAGCGTAGCAGGTTGGTTATGCGAGATTCCAGAAAACTAAGTTTCTATGTAGTCTGGTTTGCTCCAGTGGATTCGTATTCACATCCGGACTTACTGGTGCATACCGGCACATAGACAAATTGCATAAACGCTGAAATATTACTGTAAAAAAAAATCATTTGCTTGGTGAAAGGTTTCAACAAACTAAATTACGTTTATCAAAAATTTTTAGTAGACAAAAATTGCTTTCAACCCCCTTGGAGGTTATTTATATTAATCTATTACAATAGAGATGATAAATATTTTATAGAAGGGATTGGTGTTGGCTACTAATCAATTATCTTTGATACCTTTGTGATCAAAAGATGGAAGAATTGAAGGAATTTAAATGATCAAACATGTGTAGAAATGTGAATGTTACACAGTGTGTAAAATGGCCACATAAACCAGCCAACGACAAGTTAGCAATGTTGAATGGGATAAATTGCACCCCGAGAATAACAGTGACCCAATTAAATAAACTCGTTTTTACAGGAGCATTTACACTCACTGCAGCGCTTTCTGTAAACTAACATTCATTCGTAAAACCAAAGGCACAAATTAGAGTTTACCCACTTGTGCCATTTAGAATAAAGTATATTCAGAAATAACAATGGTTTTATCATCATCCAGGGGCGAATCGTCCTTATAAGCGTTTCTTCTTCTTCGCAGTCTCAATCCTGGAGATTGGTTTGCAGCAAAGTCCTGCATCTCGTCCTCCATTGGTCTCTATTTTCTGCAGACATCTTCAGCTCGACATATGAGACGCAAATTAAATCTTCGCACACTTGCTCTAAATATTCCCGTCGGGGGCGCCCTCTATGATTTGTCCCCCAGCCATTCCCTCTATGATGTCGTGCAGGAGACCCTCATGGCGCATAATGTGGCCGATCCATCCTATCTATCCAAGCGTTCATTCGCAGCTAATCATACGTTTTCGATTTCGGATATTTTTTATGTTACATATATTATCATCTACAACATATTATTAGGAAAATACATCATAAACCATCGCATTGTTTGCGTTTCTTGGGTAAGTCAATTAACAGAACATTGACTTGAAACCTCATTTCATATAGCAAACCAGAGCAGTTTTCCCCTATCGGCCAAAGGTTGTAACATTCATCATTTTGCCTTGTTTAAATTGATTTCATAAATTGACTTTTGAGAAGTTAAATAGCTAAAACCTTTATGGGTACGGAAACTAAAATGCGCCTCCAGGCATCTCTGTCTGCTGCCAGCTTCTATGCATTATTCCAATTTAGGTTTGCGTCCTGTAGCTCTGACATGAGCTGCCGACGAACAGTCAGCAGCGGGCATCCAGGACGTCGAAAACATAATGCCTTGTAAAGAAGACCAGCGTTTAGGCTCTTACAAGGCATCCGCAGTACTCGTATATGGCCCGGCTAACCGTAACGCCTCCGCTTGATTACAGTTGTCACCGGAGTTTGCTGCGCTCGTTTTTTTATTTGTTTGGTGACATTACACATCCCTGTTTGACTTCTTTCGGAATATTAAACCACGATGTGAATGACCCATCCACCTTCACACATGCTGTGCTGTCCTTGTACAGTGACGCAATAGCCCTTGTCAGCTTACCGTTCACTTCATACTCCGATAAAACCTTCCACGATTAATCTTTGTCAACGTAATATTTTTGTATTAAATAAAACAACTTTGTTTTTAACCACTAATTTTTTATTATATTTTTTTTTCTACCGACCGGTTTTAAAGTAAACAAACTTCTTCGTCAAAGTTTACGTAACTGATAAATTGATTCCTTTTTTATTTTTATCATGTTCACTAAATATTAAACGTGGACCCAATAAATCAAGTCGTTTTTTCTTATACAGGTGGTAATTTGATACCACTATTTTCGAAGTTAGACAGGAAAGGACTAAAAGAAATATTGTTTATTTGGTTATTAATTATTGTTTTCTTATTATGAATCGCTTTTTTAATTTCTAAGATTTCTAAGTTGTCTAATTTCAATATTTTATTTTCAACATAAAGTACTTTTAATCTAAATGAGATGATTTGTGAATTCAGAAAAATGATTTTTATTTATTTATTTATTATATATATACGGCCTAAGCCAATTACAACAGTTACATGAAGAAACATAAATGCAAGAAACTGAACAAAGAGAACATACAACTATTTAGCAAAGACAAACAAGGGCAAAACAATAATTATATACAATATATTCATAAAAACGAAAGACCTAAGACTTCGAGCTAAACCATGCCAATCCAACTTCATCCCACACTGTTTAGTCGCGAAGAGATCTACGAAAAGCCGGAAGACCAATCCCAAAGAATTCCAAGTCATGTGATGAATTGACTTATCTACACATTCTGGAAATTGGGGCATAAAAACCAAAGTTGCTCTTAGAAGATTTTATAAATAGCAGATTTTGACTTCTGGTGACACGGTTGGGAACATGAAAAGAAATTGATTGCAACAGAGATGGGGCATCACTTAAAGCATTAAGTATTTTCAAAATGCATATAAGGTCCATCACAGCTCTACGTCTCTCCAATGAAGACAGATTAAGAGGTTGCCATATCTTAATTCCTCACAAATTTAGCAAAACAAGTTAAAACTTACAATTTGTTTTTGGAAATTTAAAAATTAAAAAAAAAGAAGTTTACATTGTCAATAATAAAAGAGTAAAGATAATTAAAAATAAATTTAAATGACGGAGTACGACCTTTTACTCATATGCAAAAAAGGGAATGTAACTTGAAGGATTATGCGTTTCGAATCAAAGTTCTCTCCTTGGCATATAAAACGATTTTGAGATATTCATATTAATTAATTTATATCACACTTACTCATGTATTTTAAGAAAACGTGATGGACGTAACCTCTTTTCTTAAAAACACATGATGAGCGTAAATAATCCTATGTTCGGACCAACAGCAGACACTGTCGGGTTTACTCGGATTAAGATGGAGAACGGAATTTCAAAATGGTCATACGGCTATAGATAATAATGCTTTCAATATTGTCCTTTTGTTTATGTTACTATATTTAGTAGACTAAAATTTTAATTACACTTTGTAGCGTGAATAATAATTATGCTTTGAAATGTTTTAGAACAACGGGCTATTCTATAAAATGTTAATTTTGAATCGATGGATTTCATTGAAGCTATTGGATGTAACTTTTTTATGTATCTACCTTGTTACAAACCGTTTTATTGATGTTATAAAAAGAGAATCTAAAACAAAAATCAAAACGTTACGACACATATATTTAAAAAAAAACACTTTGTAAATTTAATACACAAGAGTTTAATACATAAAACACGACTAGTTTCGAGTAATCAGTATTACCCATCCTCATGTATAAATATAAACTAATATGAGTTTAGTTTTTATTAACCGCTGAGGACTACCGGTTGAACATTAACTTTTCTAATCATGCTGAAAGTATGCAGTACCATGGAATAAACTCTCTTGAAAATCAAAGAATAATGTAAGACCAGTTATTTTAATTCAAATAAATTGATTCTCCTAACCTACTTAAAAGACTTCCATTCCGTGTGCCATCTAGGCTGACAAGAAAAAATCTTCTGTTTTACACTGCAAACGCGTCAACAAACTATTTTAAACAATCTGCAATACCTAGAATATTTATGGATTTATTTATTAATTTACAAGCCCTACGGGCTTTACATATATTAAAAATTAACCAATATAACATTAGATTTACAGAGGCTGATATTTTTTGTGACAATGTATGTAAATTTAGGACAAAAATATAGAAGTTTTGAGACAAACAAATATTTATATTTATTTTTATTATTATATACGTATTATTTCATTTCTTTTCTTTTACATTTATTATATTGAACATAATTTAAATTATTGTATTAAGTGTAAAGAATTTTTTTTGTTGGGTACATGAGTTTCTTACATTTATATACAAACAAATTGGCAATACATGTGCACATACTGTTTGTTTACCAAATAAAATAAATAAATAAAACAAATAAATAAATTTTAAATAAATTCAAAAGGTTTTTCCACAAAGTAAATGCTGAAACAATAAAAAATACGGCACATATATTTTTTTTTTGGTAAGCAAAAATATATACTTCATCATTATCATTATCATTCCCTTTCCGCACCTAATGGTGCATAGGGAACTGCATTGGTACACCAATCGCAGCGTATCTTGATCATTTTTTTTACATGAAGGTAAAATGATTTGTCTTACGCTTCAGGTGCCAGTCCAAGGACTATGAAATATTCTAGTGTAGTGATTTTGCTATTTGCTATTTCATTTCATTTCATTATTTTTTTAACCACAACAGGCCAGGAGGCCCAATTACAGTGGTGAATTACATTACAGAACAACCAGGCTTGAGAAAAATCACATTTTTAATTTTTGTGTTCTCACCGGGAATCGAACCCGGAACCTTCCGTGCGTGAGTCAAGCGTCTTGACCACTACACCACGGAGGCCGTAGTGTAAAAACACTCTTTCACGTAATATTTCATATCAACCATGTCGGGAATCGAACCCGAGACCTCTTGCATGGTAGACAAATACACTGACCATTACACCACGAGGCCGACAAATATACACTTAGGTTGGACTTTCATGTTTTTCAAACAAAATAATTTATCCAAAAAACTTATTTTAAAGAATGAATTAATTCATTATGAAATTGTAGGTATTAAAAAAAGTAGCAAAATTATGTTTGAAAAACGGAATAAATAAGATTAAAACACATATTATAATATTATTCCCAGCAATACATGCCTTATCACATAATGATAAAATAATTGTTGCAATTTTGAGTATTAAATATAATACTTATAAATTAAAAGGACATGTAACCAAATTAAAATTATGAACCTTAAAGATGTGTTATTGTACTGCAATGTCGACACGAATAAATAAATACAAAAAAAATCATAGTAATGATGATATGAAAAATTTTCAAAATATTTTTTTTGGCTTAGTTTAAGAGTCTTTTGACAAGTATAAAAAAAAAAAAAAAAACTCGCTTGTAATAAACGATGTCGTGTATTCATTTTCGCAGCGCTCACGAGTGAACTGCATCCAAATTTTCGCATTGTCTTCGTTCTGTCCTGCGTGGTCGAGGCTGTTCACTGAGCTGAGACAAGACAATATTGTCCTATCTATTTTACTGTCCACATGCAAACGTTACTTAATAATGACATGGTATTTTCAGGTGATTTTTTGTGTGAAATAACTCAGTAGCACATCTCCTACACCAACAAAAAATGGCCTAGTTTTTTTGCTTCACAAAAATCAGCAAATGATGGAAATAATTTAGTTGTTAAAGATTAAGTTGTCAAAATACTAAATATTATAGTTTGTAAAAAAATCACCTAAATGTAATTTAATGTTAATGTATTTAAAAAAAATAAACTAGAATATTTCTCAGTTTCATTATATGCACAAGTAAAGGGTTATATATAATCAAAGCATATCCGATGCTTAAACGATCACCTGCGGCGTAGGACAGGTACTGTACGCTTCATTAGCAAGGTGGTATTTTGAGTCACAAGAAGGTATGGCAATGTAAGGACCTTACAGGCACGACTTTAGGACGAGATTTATCAAGAGGGATTATCCTTCACGTATCACCTCGAGCGTTATAATCATAATTACATTTTAAGTATAACACATTTTTAATTTTCTCGTAAATTCTAAATGAGAATTTTAAGAGTTGTAAAAGCGTATTTTGATTTTAAAATAACACAGAAAAAAATTCTTAATTTATAATGTTTTCAAGGTTCTTGTTTGCATTTTTTTGTTAGTTGAATTTTGGAGATTTTTATTATGTTTACTAAAAATACTCACCTTTTACTGCACATATTCTTTTAAATTTCAGGTTTTCTTTGTTCGGTTAGATTATTATCTTACTATGAAGTTATTGACAACAGTTTGACAGTCAGTGCAATCTAAAATTGTATATAATTTCATGCATATAATATGATAAATAAATAGTACTTATTCGCTGTATTTGGATGATTCAATAGATATTTTCTAAATAAAACTATTTTAATTAATGTATACTGTGATCTAACACAATCAATGATCAATTACGGAATAATAGGATCAGAAGAAACAAGTAAAATCACATTAGAGCTATTAATGAAAGCACAAAAAGTCCTACTGAGAGAAGCCAACAAAGGGCCCTACCAATACTCTACAGACTAGTAGATAAAACGTTCCTATATTGATTTATTATTTATGTAAAATTTATGTGATACATTTTTTAATATTTTTTATTTATTATTATTTTTTTACATATTATATACATTTAAAAAGAAAAAAAAAATTTATCCCTCATTGAATACATTTTTGTTATTTTCTTGGGTTAACCTTTTCTTTTCTTTTATTACTTTCTCACTCTCTTATTTCATTTACATTTTTCAGATCTTAATTTTAATATGTACTTTTAATTTTCTTACTATTTTTTTTTCTTTGGATATGAATTGAAATTCTCGATTTACTTAACTTTGTTTAATTTATTTTTTTATCTTGTTTTGATTACATTTATGAGAACACACTATTTATATATGTGTCTATTATTTTTTTTTTCTTATATTTAAAATATATTTAAGTAAATTACTATTCTTTAATTTTAATTGTATTATTTTACTCTATTTTCTTACTTAAAAAAAAAAAAATCCTTAAACTATTTTTATGTTTATTATTTTATACGTATACAGTATTATGTCTGTACTCTTCTTATTTGATTATTAATTAAAACTAATGTCTGAGCACCCGATGACAAACTATTATTGAATAGTTTATCGGGACAAAATATATCCTAATACTTTGTTTTCTTTATAATGTATTAATATTGTAATAATATGTATATTTTATTGAATAAAGACTCTATAATTGACTTTTTACAAAATTTTTAGTAGTAGACATAAGGCAAATATACAACAATACTATTTTAGGACACTTTCATCAAAAACCTGACAGACATAATGACGGACAACGAATTTACGACACTAGGCAAAGACAAAAAACCATACTTCTGCTACCAAAGTAAAAATCAAATTACGGACAAAGACTATAATTTTCTAGCCTCTAATGTATACATTTTTTTAAATATAGATAAATCGGTAAGCAAAATAAAAAACAATGTTTTCAAAACTCTAGTCCATAAAAAAATTACTAAAAGGACTAGACAGAAAGCTTAGAAATATATTTCATTATAATATATATAAAAGCATTTACATTAAAGAGAAATCTTGAAAATAAATAAAAATGAAAAAAATGTTTTTTAAAGGAAGCATTTGTAAACGATAATCGGTACTTTAATATGTGTCCCAGGTCTGATTAGGTGTAAACATAAGATAATTTGTAAATAAGCACTAAAATTTTTTTGCACTACAAGATATTGTGTTTGCTTTTACGTTATATACATATGTATAACTTTATTTGATAACAAGCCTTCAAAATGAAGTATCAAGTAGATGAAAGTAAGCATTTTTTACACTTCCTTCTGTTAAAAAACTACAAAACTACTCGCAATATTTGCGCAGTGAACGATGAAAATGCTATGAATCACTGACTAATTTGTTGTAAAATAATGAATGGAAAAGGAAAATAATTTTGATCAATATTAAATAAGAAGCCTATCTCAAAAACCGATATAAGTGTTTTATTATATTTTTTTTACCTTAAGTACGTGTGTTAACATAAGTTATACCAGTTTTTTTCCAAACGGAAGACAAATTATAACAATTTAGTCTATGGCGTATGTTCCTTATTCTTTATTTTTTTTTTCTTCTTTATTATCTCGATTGAAGGCGAACAGAAGGAGGTGTCGAAAATGTTCACTTTTGTCTACTTGACAATCCATTCCAGGCGTGTAAGGAAATAAAATAATAAATGTAATGCAAAAATAAATACAACATCTGGTACGCGCATATAACAGAAAATTGTCACGTTTGGTGATCGTTTTTAAATTTGGAAAAAATAACGAACACTACTTTTGTTAACACCCAGTCACAATAGTTTTTTTCAATGTTTTTAAAAATGAAAACATCAAAAGGAATATTCTAATAATTGAAGAGGGAAATATCACATTTTTAAAATATGTTTTTAAAGTTAGAAAGGTCTATGAAATCAGTAAAAAATATTTTTTTTAAATTTGATATTTTGAATTCCCGCTAAAACGGTGATTCCATTGGCCACGCCCCTAATACGTCACGATTCATGTTTATTTGCTTCTGACTATTCAAATTTGTTAAGAACATTGTCACAAATCTTGACGTCAACTATCAAGGCCAAACATGTCGCGTTTTTTGAGAGACGTATTTAAAAAAAAATCTTTTTTAATTTATGTATGAAAACATTTCATTAATATATCCGTTTTGATTTTGAAAACAACGATTGATTATTCTTAATCCATTTTATGTATTTTTATCGGTATTTGTAGTATGTGATATTTCCCTATTTAAATAAATTCGATGAAATGTGAATTTGAGAAAGACGCAGCCCTTGCTTACTGTTTACGTATTTCTCTTTCGAACTTAAGGTACCGGCTTATTTAAAGTATTCATGAGATATTCGTAAGACTAAGTTATTGAAATTAAAATCTGTTTAATAATACCTCAACAGCTTTTTCGAACGAGTCCCGAAACAATTTAAAATTTAATATTAGAAAATCGCCGCATGAGTCCATGGAAACCCATTAGGATTGTTAAAGTCCCTGTCCGTAAAGGCCATAACTAGATAGAAGCTCTCGCGGCGCCCATAAATTAGAATCAATAAACGGATTAAGGACTAAAATATTGTTACACCTGACACGATCCAATAATAAATACAGCACTTGATGTATGAGATAATTCATTTCACCTACGCCACTGGTGGTGTTTTAATTAGTTCCCATATAATTATAAAATTATAGGACTGGAAAATATTTTCTTAAGACAAAATGAATGTACATAAAAGTTGAGGAATTTTTCGAAAGTAGCTATTTTTATCAATGTTATATTTAAACATGAATTTGTTGCAACAGAAGAAAAATATTTTCGTGAAGGGATTATGGAAGTCTGGCCATTTGCAAGGCACACTGTGTAACACACTGTGTAAGATTCACCATTATGCCTTTGTTTAATTATCAACATTTCCTCAACTCTTCCATCTGCTGACTTTTGTGAAGTAAAAGAGCTGGAACCTTTATCATGTGGTTGAATTTCTTCAGGCGTTGTTTAGTAGGTGAATTGGTTCAGCCGGATGCATCTCATATACATGATAAAGGTTTCAGCTCATTTGGTTCACAAAAGTTAAAAAATGGAAGAGTTGAGGAAATGTGGATGTTTAAATATAGGCATAATGGTGAATGTTACACAGTGTGTACAGAGGCCACTTAAACCAACCAATGACACGTTGTAAGCCTTGTTAATGCCTAGACTTCCATATTTCCTTCACGAAAATGTTTTTCCTCTGTTGCAACAAATTCAGTTCTGATTAACTCCCTAAGGGGTAAATTCAGCCAGCCTGCAAACATTTGAACATGCTCAAAACATTGTTATATTTAAACTTTCAACAATAACAAAATATAAACCAATATGTCTTCTACGGTTTAATTGCGTCAGCATGTTTCAATAATTTCTCTGGTGTCCCGCAAGGCTCAAACTTGGGTCTATTGTTGTTCTCAATTTTCATTGATAATATTAAAAATGTAATCTTGAATTCACGTTTTCTGTTGTTTGCGGTTGACTTAAAACTTTTTTTTTAGCTGACAACTTCTGACGAAACTCGTCTTCTCCAAGCTGATACATCTTATATATCTGAATGGGGAAGGAGAAGAATTGTTCTGCGTACTGCCAGGGTTTTTGAAAATAACTCTTTACAACTCCTTGGTGCAAAGTAAACTCAAGAGTGGCTTGATTGTTTGGGAGTCACATGAACTGAAGTACTCTCTTATGATAGAGAAAATCCAAAAAAAGTTTCTGAGATATCTCTACATGAGAGTGTGGGAATTATTATTGGCTATATCCGACCGAGTTTCTCCAGGGTATGCTTGGCTAAAACAGTTTAGAGACTAGAAGGAATGTGTATTTGACCACACATTTTTATCGATTGTTGCGCGGTATGATCGATAATTCTGAGATTATGATGTTTTTAATTTGACTTGTAATACATAATTTTTATGTATAATTATAACTATCATTATCATCATCTCGGTTTCTACTTCCAGTGTCGCATAAGGCAATGTATTGCTGAAACGAATACAGCGTAGTTCAATCATCTTTTACATGAAGTAAAGGTGATCAGTCTTATGCTTCGGGTGCCAGTACAGGAAAAATGAAACAATGCAGTTCAAACATCTTAAAGATTATATTTTACGTTGACTGTGCCAGAAATTGAACCCAAGACCTCAAAAATGCGTCAATTACTGCTAAACGAGATAGACTTATCTCCAAGCAATTTTCTTATCCATAACTTTAGACCGAGATCAGCAATCGAGTTGAAAACACTCGTCCAGGATTCTGGTTCAATTTAACACAAAACTATATTCTTCATCCGCCTGGACACAGATAGTAATGTCAATTTTTTTTAGGTTTTCCAATTATTTGTAAATAAGGACTAAATTTACCCCTTAGGGCTTAGGGAGTTATTAAGATAAAGATATTACATACAACAGAGATAACATTTTAGAGAAACTAAGATACCATAGATTCAATCAATTGTCCCGTAAAGTCAACACGACAAGTAATTTTTTTTTATAATTCATTGCCTAAAATTTTTTTGTTTAAAATTCGTTTATTTATCGTAGCTGCTCCGAATTTAATTTACTTTGTCCCCATTTAGATATTTTTAATACAAAATTTTGTGACTTCAAAAAAAAACTTTTTGAAATAATGTAAAATGAAACATTTGTCAGTGTGTAATAAGTTAATGTTCCTTTAATTATGTTTATTTTAATTTAATATCAAAATTTTAAATTGGTCAACTATATTATGAAAATCCCTCTCTTCCACTTTTCCACTTTATTTTCTCATCCCTTAACCTTCTTACGAGCTCTTTTCTTTCTCTATTATTTTTTTCTTTACTGGGTAACGTGTTCTCTCATTATATTTGTGAAAAACTTTAATTAGATGCATGTACTATTTTTTTATAATTTGTATTCTCATACAACTGTTGTTTTTCTTTAATAAAAAAAATAAAAATAAAGGCATGTTTGACAACATGTAAGAATGTGGAAGAAGGTCACAATGTAGGAAAGACGATAGTGGCGTCCCGTCCCACCCACTCTGCAAATATCTACGGGGAAATAGCGCGATGGTAGTAGACATAGTTTCTTGATAATCATCGTCATTTTACTCCGCACGAGAAAATACGTTTTTAAATAAGCAGCAAATTAACATTATTGTTTTAATTTAAGGTGTCATAAATTTATTCAATTCATTAGATTTTTGTGCCTAGATAGTAAAATTAATACATCTTGAATGTACTGTCTGTACAAATTGAAATAAAAATTACAGCATTCATGAGAAAATTATCTGACGAGTTATTTGAGAATCGCAAACATAACAATGAACAATGGGGGTTTTCACGTTATCTTAATATAAATCATTTAAAGTTTTTATTATAAATATTTATATTCAACTTTGTGGTCGAAATCCATTATGAATGTAAGTATTTTATAATTATCTACCTTTAAGCTTCTATAACAAAAGTTTAAGAAAATAACCTTTTTTGAATGCGTGATTATTTTCAATTGTGTGATTAACGAACTCAGAAAACAATATTTTGAGTTTGTCCAAATTTTTGTAGACAAGGACTGGATTCAACTCCCTGGGGAGCTGTTAACATTAACCTATTAAAACAGAGATGAAGAACATTTAAGAAAAGGTTATATAGAAGTCTAGGCATCTTCAGGGCTTATGACCTGACATTAGCTGGTTAAAGTGACCACTTTACACACTGTGTAAAATTTACTAAAATGTTCTTCATCTCTGTTGTAATATGTTAATGATAACAGCTTCCCAGGGAGTTGAATCCAATCCTTGTCTACAAAAATTTGGACAAACTCAAAATATTGTTGATAAATCCACCTGGTCCATGAAGAAGTATAGAAATAGAAAACAATAAAAATTTTCAGGCGTTGCCTAGTGTGCAGGTGAAATAATTCAATCAGATGAAGCTCACCCGCATAAATAAAGGTTTCAGCTCTTTAACTTCACAAACAGATGAAAGAATTGAAGGAATGTAAATGTTCAAATATGGGCAGAATGGTGGATGGCAGTGTGTAAAGTGGCCACTTAAACCAGCCAATGACTTAAATGTTCTTCATCTCTGTTGTAATATGTGAACTCAGAAAAGTTACGATCACTCAAACAACTTATGTGTTTATTTCGTTATTCTTTCGATTCCTTGGGACTGTAAACAAGGATTCCTTTTCCCAAAACGTGTTAAAAAAAAAAAGATTAATATTGGTTTTCGATACACGTTATAATTAATGTGTCAAACCAGGAATTAATATTTTATTTTATTTTTTGCACCACAACAGGCCAGGAGGCCCAATGACAGTGGCGAATTACATCACAAACACCCAGGCTTGAGATAATCACATTGAATTTTTGTGTTCTCACCGGGAGTCGAACCCGGAACCTTCCGTGAGTGAGTCAAGCGTCTTGATCACTACACCGCGGAAGCCGCCTAAATGAAAGGGATAAGAACGTTTTCTTTCATTTGGTTTCGTTCCAGGATAGCATTGAATCGTTTTATTAGCACTTCACATTATTTGAATTAATCTGGGCACGTTATCGTAGATCGATTTTCCGTGTGTTGTTTGTTACGATAGGTTACAAGAAGGGCTGTTTGAAGAAAGAAGAAGTACTTTTTGATGCCGGGGAAGAAAATGACGTTAGGAAATCAAAAGAAGTGCCACAGGATTTCAAAGGATAGGATGGTTTGACACTTGAATAAAAATATATACGAATCCAAAACGGTGTTCTTTGTTGAAGTAATAAAAATTCTATTTGTTTTACCAATATAGTAGTTGGGGCATGATTTATGAAGCAAATATTAATTTTATTCTACGTCTTTTTATTAAATAGTCTCTTTTGAATTCCGGATAAAACTTTGCATTTTGTAAAATGAGATCGATTTTCGATTAGAAAAGATTTTAAGAGAAGTTCCAAATTCAATAAAAAAATTAATGCTTTAAGTTTGATATCCTTTGTTTAATAAAATAAACCAAAAGCGATTTTAGAATCGATTCAGCTGTGACCAATAAAAATTGGCGTAAAATCTAAAAATGCCTTTGATTTCAATATTCCGTAACTTTTTACAACTTATTATTATTACGCGGGTAAGTTTTTATGAGCTGCTCTGTTGATACTGTTTCCTTAAGGCTTTCAAGGAGAGGCGTTTGGTTAATGGATGTTACACACTTTGCCTTGCCTTAACTATCATTCCATGAAAATAATTTCACCCCCGCAACAGTTAAAGTGTATACATTCACTTTTTGTTCCGTTATAAGCGACCATTAACACGAATTAGCCGTTCCTTTACGCGAGGAGCGTGTTTGTTGGGGAAATATGCCCTGTTTCTTTTCGTGTAAATATAATATTTTACTATGTGTTCATAGAACAAACTGCAAAACGTAATGTATATGAATATTTTTGTAAAAAAAATCTCCAGAAAGTCTTTTTTTTTACAAATATTTTTTTATAAATTTTTAAAACCCACTATTACTAGCTATATTTCGAACTGTTTCGAAGTTAACTACGTACCTACATAATTGAGGTATATAACTAGAGTAAACATGAGCGTTTGAAATATGTTCCCTAAACCTGCGGCCAAGAAGCATATGTTTGATAAAACGGGCTGTTTCAAGCGTTCACCGGCTATTTTTCCTATATACACTCTAAGATACTGCACAAATCGATCTGGAAAAGAAATGGTATAACCTTTCACCGGTAAGTAATGTTTTTATCTTAATCAATACATGTTTAAAATAGCAATTTTAATAATAAAAAACGTTTAATTAATATGTTACCAGCTATCTTCTGTCTCTGTCCTGCTCAGTAAGTCGGGCGTATAATGAAACGCTAAACACAGGTGACGCGTATGCGGAAGGGAACGACATACGGAATATAACTTACAGTAGACCGATGTAAACAGTGCGTGCTTTTTACTGAGCTACTTGTTTTGCTTGTCGAAGTTGACGTGATATTATGACGTGGCGATACATGCTCCTACCGCTGATCATTCCTCGCCTTTGGGCACGACTTTTTAGCTTGAATTTGTATGGAGTGCTATCTCTATATATTATATCTCAACGACCTACAGCGACAACGTCACTCGCGTCACAATACTTTGAAGTATTGAAAGAAAAGAAAAGAATAATGAAATAACAGGAGAGATATAAGATAATACGAATCATCGCTGGAATTTTTTAGAAGAGTAGGTACTTAAGTTATAATTAAATTAATTATTTGCTAAGGGAAGTTTTTGCCAAAATTAAATATGATTTTTAGGCTTTGGCTAGTAGGTAAAGTAATTCTGTGAAATGAATCTCACCCTCATCAGTTTCACCTTATTAATTTTACAAAAATCAACATTGAGGGAGAAAACCCACCTGCACCCACAGCTGTAAAATCCTGGAAGACTCTTTGTCAGCTACGTTATTTCAACTATTTATTTTATAAAAAAAAGATGAGCGATACTTTAGTCCACAAATTCGGAATATTTCCAGTGACCGGTTCATCTGGACAGGTATCTTTATTAAGGATTTCAATGTATTTATACAAAACAGAGGTAAGAATTCAAAATCATATGAAAGTAAATTAAATAAAGCTATTTTTATCTTAAGGATCATTATCAAAAACAATCTTTGGGTTAACTAATGAGTTGATATAATGCTATTTTAATGAGTTTAAGTATGTTTTTTTTATTTTTAGTATCCCATCCTTCGTGAGTGTGATTTTTGTCGATTATGATTTTTGAAAAATAAAGGGTAATAAGTCATTAGTGAAAATATATTACAATGGGTATGGTGGATTAAAGTTTCACTCGTATTTTATTTATGTACTAAATTACAATTACAATACAATTTACAATTATGAATTTCCACTTACAAACATAAATGTTTTATTTTAACGAGTTTAATTTCTTTTAAAATTTTTTTTTAGAAGTGATTTTAATCAATAAATTAAGGACAGAGAAAGCATCAGTCAATAAATATAATCGCTTTCTGTATTCTAGTCTCCCTCAGATTCGTTTAATTTTTTTAGATTTAAAACTTTAAATACACTGGAACTCCGTTTATCAAAACTCTAGCCATTCGGATTGTCAAATATCCTGATCTTTATCAGGAAATAAAAAGCGCATGCGGGACCTCGCTTTTCGTAAACGAATTTCTTCGTCAAAGCAAATAGCAAAACACTTTGCTGCACATGTTTAAAGTATGTTACTAATGTGTTCTAATTCGCTATGTTATTTCAAAAGCAACAAAAAAATGATCTAACACAAAATTTTGTGTTTTCATTAAAAAAAATTCTTCATTTTATGGTTTATCTAAGTATCCGGATAACGCGTTGCACTCAGTAATCTGGATAGTTTGAGTTTTACTGTATTTACAATGTTATCAAACATCACACATCATCAGCTTTGTTACCATACGCACGTAAACATTATTGTCTACCTTCCGTTACCAATACAAGAGTTACTAGATACTCCACCCTGATGCTGCAGAAAAAGAAAAAAAATACAACCTTCGGTCAAAGAGGATTGGCCTACTACTCATTTAAAGTGTCAAATCTACCTCCATTATCCATATAGACAATCAGTAAGCTCTCACAATATAAAATTGCTATTTAGAAATGGATAGTGGAGGTGGGTTGCACACGGATCAATGAGTGGATCAAGCCAAATAGGACAATTGTGTGTACTGTTTATGAAATTTGTTCTATTGGTCTATATAAATTGGTTATGTTTTTTATGATTATTTTAGTATTTTTTTATGATAATGATAATTAGGTTAATTGGATTAATTACTTTCTTAAAAATTGTTATTATTATGTTAACTAGCTAATCTTAGGCATGTTTCACATTTTGTAAAATGTTTCCCTCGGCACGGGACACCCTAGTGAGGGAACATTATTCTGTATAAAAAAAGATTACAAACAATGTAAAAGTATAGACAAATAAATATTTTATAAAAATCAACAGATAGACGATTTAGTTTTCAAACAATGGCATAATTATAATTGTTACACAGTGTGTAAAGTGGCTACTTATCCCAGCCAATGTTAGATCATAAATCATGTAAATGCTTAGACTTCCTTAATTCTTTCTCTTGAATGTTTATCATTTCCGTAGTAATATATTAATTTTATAACACTTTGCATTTTTAGGCCGCACACGAGATTTATAAATATGAATATAAGTATCGGGGATTCAGAATATTTACCCATCTTCAGACGTTTATTATGTGGAACAATACAATATTATTCCGTAAAATAAATGCCAAAACAATAAATCATATGGATAGCTTAACTTATTTCGTTTTCGTTTTTACTTTTCATGGAAGCTAAGTAAGGAAACATAAAAAAAACACCCACACCACATTTTTAAGCATGTTGCGCTTTTTTAGATGGATTTTTTTGTTTCTAAAATTATTACAAATAAGTTAATCACTTATATTCCTTCCCTTACTGTGAAAAAACAGCCTCGCGTTACGATGCTGTGTAGTCGATACATACAAAAAGAATAGGTTGTTAATCGAAAAAATGTAATAAACATAGGCGATTTCTTGAAGTATTTATAGATAAAGTCAAAAGCAAAAATGTTGTTATTTTGAATATTATTTCTAAAAACATGAAAAAACCATTAGCACATGCTTGCAGGGCGAGCGACAGGTCCACCCTTAATGAAGTTCGAAGAGTTACTGCGCAGCTAGTAGCGTACTAAACTGAAGTACCGGCAACTTTATGATTCACACGTGGGTAAAATGTAAAAAGTGTGTGAGAGAATTCTATATTCGGTACTCTTTTACTTCATTCGCTGTGACGTGCGACACGTTGGTAAACTTTCGAATGCTTTGGTGATTTATCTCCGATTTCTGATAAAATGCTTGTTCTGTGCCCCATAAGTATTGGTTGTTAAGTAAGAAAATATTTTAACCGATACGTAAAAGTATGATGAAGGAATGCCCAAAATTTTAACTCAATATTTATTGTATTTCTAGAGACATTAAAGTTTTTAATGCTATGTGTACTAGCTTCACATCACCGGGAAGGGATAGATATTTTTAGTGTTTTTACGTTTATTTACATGCACATTTCAAATTCCTTTTTGCCGTTTCTGTGTCAAGTTGTGTCTTGTGAAGAGAAAAATTCCGAACCGTTTTTCCAGCAGCGCCCTTACTACAATGGATGTTCAAAAAATAATTTATCTCTTGTGATATAGAACACTACACCTGTTCCAAATACTGCTTTCAAGTATGAGTGCAGAGCCCAGCACGAATTCTCAAAGGGTGTATTTCACGAGATTACGTTAGGAGAGCAAAACTAAACGTCGAATGGGGCCTTTGGTTTCAAAGTACATGCACCGGCTATCACTGCAAAAGCAACATCCATCGCATAGCCGTTAAGACCGTTCTGAATTCTAAATCTCGAATAAATAGTGCATGTTGGCCATTGAATAAAAAATACATGCTCGTAATCACCCCTCTTTTTTGGGTATGTTGTTAAAATAGCAGTTTTGCAGCGTTGAGTGTGGGAGTGAGGTAAGGTACTAGAATAAAACAATGGTAAAAGTAGGCGGAATGCTCTCGAAATCCAATCTCTCAGGCGAATGTGTAGTAAAACTATACATGAAAGGCGTTGAATTCGTGCATTGTGTAAGGCTGGGACTAGCATTACTGACAAAATCAATAAATGAGTGCTGCGTTGGTTAAGACTTTTGAAATTGAATTGACTTTTGAAATTGAAATTGAAATTTTGTGTATTCCTCCCTTGTACATTTACGTATCTGTTAAAATAATTTATTATGCCATAATAATTACTTACTGGGCCTCAATTTCTGATATTTAAAAGTATTACATATCACAAATCAGAAATCAATCACAAACAAAACCAATGTGTTCCAATTTGCAGCGTATGAAGTAAAAAAGTACTAAAAAACGGTTGTCTGACAAACTCTTTACAACTTACTTTCAATGCTACAGGTATATTCACGAGTAAGAAAGACAATTTTACACTTCACGCAGGCGAATGACGAGCCAGTGCACAACACTTCCAGATGTTAGTTGTCAGTCGCTCTCCGAGTTCCGTTAAGGGTGATTGTGTCGTTCGCTCTGCGAGCGTCAGCTAATGGTAATTTTAATGTTTTTAGCAATTAGATAAAAAAATATTATCACTTATAACTTCAATTCAATGCAATTACGTATGCATGCTTAGTTGTTCTGGTTTAAATTCTTTCAATTTTACATGTGTAATGACTACACAGCAACGTGATGCGAGGATGTTTTTGGCACAGTAAGAGAAGGGTTAAATAATTAATATACACACGAGTGCAAAACGGGTTAATGAAGTCAATCTAATGATAAATTTAAAAAAAAATATTTTTGGACATATTTTGTTTTTCAAATTATTCACAATAAAAGAAAACAAGCTTTTTACTGCGTGAAATGTAGTTGTTTAAGTTTGTGTTTAAATACTCATTTCCTAGGTATTCAATGTTTTTTATTCAATGATAATAGTGAAATATTGAAAAGCAAATTGTGCACTAAATTCGCGATTTTACATCCGTAAGTAACTTTTAATGATAATGCATTTTGGTACAATGCATGATTTCTCACATTTTTGTGACAAGTTTTCGAAAAAAGGCAAAACACATCCTCATAAATTTTTCACAAAAAACTAAAAAAACGTGACAAAAAACGTGTTCGAAAACCGGTTGCTATTGTTAGTATATTCAATAATTAAAATTAGTCACTGGATTATTTTTTTGATTAAGAAAATAACATTTTAAAATTACAAATCTAAAACGACATTTTAAAATTACAAATCTAAAACAACATTTTAAAATGTCAATACTTCTTTTTGTATTTTGATAAAAATTAAAATAAAAAGAAAATAAAAAAAATTCGAAATAAATAAAAATAAACTGTTTTCCTAGTATAATAAATGAGAAAAGATTTCCGTTGCTATTTTTTATATTAAGTTCTTAGTGGCAGATGTTGGCTTTGCTAAGGATTCTAAAGCACTTATTTCGATATTCCTACTGCGAACACAGGGATGCACTCAAGCTAGAAAGGGCCGTATAAGGCAGAGCAGAGCTATGCTAGTCTCTCCACTCTCCACTCTCCACTCTCCAGTCCTCTCATCCGCTTGAGAAGAAATAATGACCGCTCATTATTCTTCGAGCCGTATGAGAAAGACGGGCGCTGCACCCCGCACACCCAATCCACCCCACTTAACACCCTCAAACCGTAAAATAATAATATAAAAATATTTTTTACATCTACGCTAACCGGGACCGGGTTGAGGTCTTATGGTTCAAAGTTCGAGATTTGAAATCCTTCATTTCTAGCAAGGCTATTTACTAGTTGTCAATAGTCCTGAATTCGAATTATGTTTAAATATTAACATAAGAACCGTTATCTTCCAAATCAAGAGAACAAGAGGATAAAAAAAATATAAATTACAGTGAATTAGTCAATAACGTACCTATTCTCCTTCATTATTTCCCAACAAATTAGTAAATGGTTCAAAGCATCTTCATCATACACTACAAAATATTGCGAACAGCTTTGGCAGCTTTACTCCCTTGATCGAACCTGAAAAGAAGGGGTGTCAAAAATGCTTACTTTCATCTACTTGATATTTCATTTTGGATGCTTGTCATGTTGTAATTATATACAATTAAATATGGAACGTAAAAGAAAATACAATTTATTTTCTTTTGAATGACATACAACTTTATTTTTTTTACTTTTAGTGTTCATTTTTAAATTTGGGTGAAAACGGACATAACGTTTGTTATTAGCACCTAATATTTGGTTAAATATTAAAATGCGAACTATTTTTATAACATATTCCAGCAGAGATGAAGAACATTTTTGAGAAGAGAATATGAAAGGGTGATTATGTAAAGTGCTAATGATCTGTCTTTGGCTGTTATATATATATAACTTTTATTGTAATATTTTATGTTAAAAATTCAACCGGTTTTATATTTTAAATTAATTTTATTGTAACACGGCTTTGTGCTTTTTTCAATAAACAAAACAGAAACTTTTAATATAGTTATGATATAAAGCATTTTCGTATATTTATGAAAAGTATTTTCTAAAAATTATATCGAAAAAACATACGTGTGATGAAATAATGAGGTTGTGGCCTTTTGGTTATTGTCACGAATTTACGAATCATAAGTTTTTACTAATTCCCATTTTATGATATTGGCTTATTTATAACTCGTTGAAAATGAACCACAAAATTTGAGTTAATTGTTCGAATGCAAATATTTCAAATTAAACAAATATTAAAAATTATATTCAATTAATTAATCTGAATCCAAAAGGCAAAAAAAATATTAAAATCACTGCATTTATTGACAATAGGTAAGAGAAGGAAATGCTTCTCAAATAAAGCGTTTGTAAAATATGAATTATGCTGTGGTTCAATATTAGTATCGAGAAATCACTTATCAGAGGTTCAAGCATGAAACAACTTGATTTTTATTTTCTAGCACAATTATTTACTTCTTTAATAAAAAGCTTTTAAACTTTCTCAAATATTTATTTTTTAAAATAATTTTAAAAAAATCCGGTTTCAAAGTGTTAGCGAGCTCACCCTCTCTTAGTGCATCTCAGGGGCGTGCTATAAGAAATTACTTTGAACACTTTCCATCTCTTTTCGCCCTTTATGAAAGTAGGTGCCTCAATACCACCCCGAGGAGCCCCAAAGAACTTACGCACTTCACTGAAGTTAGCCTATTATACGTTTTTTATTTTATTTTCAGTCTCCGCCTAAAATACCATGGATATTTTCGTGGATTATTCGTACGCAATTAAAACATCCGCCTCGTGGCGTAGTGAAGTCGTAATCTCATATGACCATTTATTAGTTCCAGAGATCGATTCCTTACAACATCAGCATAATTGATTGGACAAAATATTTCACAGCTTCTCTCGACAGACATCTAAAGCTCAAAGATAATAATCTTACCCTCATGTTTATATATTGTTTATCGCATGGTCAAGAAATTCTTTAATTTGTATTCGAATAGCTTGCCCTGTCCACCATTTAATGCAATGTTTTTTGATCCGTAATTAAAGAATAAATAATTCTTTGAAAATTATCATTAGAAAATATATTTTCCATACATTTTACTACTTAACGTCAGATAAATTAATGGAAAATAAAATGAATTGAATAATCAAAACCAAATATATTCATTTCATGCCAACATAATCTGCGGGACATAGATTACAAAAAATTGAGACATTTTCTCTATGAAAAAAAAAAAAAAATTAAATCGTGTCCTATTCATGGTATTGTTTGTGACCAAACGCATGAAGTAAAAAGTTTTGGGCATAAAATGGAACTAACTTTAAAAAAATCTTAAAAATGAAAATCAAGTATGATTAATTAGCTTCAGTAGAGTAGTTGGCCATTTGCTTATCATGCTTGAGGTTCCATGCTCGAATTCTGGTGAGGTTGCCGCGAAGCATTAATTGTTCACATAATGCAATATTTATTTTTCCTTAGACTTGTATTTATAGCATAATACTGACCGCATTGCTTCAGATTATAAAACAAATCTGTTATATTTGTAGGGTCCATAGCCCATAGTCGATGACACACACAAAATTGACTAATGACCGACGATGCAATGCCATCATTTTCAATCGAATCCAATATATTCGTAAAATGTAACTTTGTGAGTATTGCACATGAAATCGGAGGGCATCGTTATGCAGTACATTCACACCGTCCTTACCATGAAGAAATGAACTACAAAAGAACGTCGTCTATAAAGAGACCACAGGATGCAGCCAACATCAGTTGGCCTGTTCAGTTAGTTGGCCCAACAAGTTCAGTTCACTTTAGTTCAGCTCGATGAAGTAACACCGCTCCAGCATGTGGTTCAAGTGCAGTCTCTTCAACCCGTCATCGACGTAACACTCGTCCGACATAATTCATTATTTATTCGCCATGTAATAGATACGCATCAAACAGCAACCTCGTGTCTTCTCTGTCAATCTCTAACTGGGGTAGGAACTCCAACCAAACCCTCAACAATACTATTCCTACATATTTAAGCAAAGTCCTCCCCATCTTGTGCTTTGACTCAGATTTCAGTTGCACAAGATTTTCTGCATTTTGCAGAAAGTTAATCGCATCATCCTTATTCTGCAGCTCTATCACAATGACCGTATTTGTTTGTAATAAATTACCGACTCTACAAAAATTACTTATGGATTTAATGTTGATTAAATACTTTTTATCGACGTGATAAACATCTGTGAATGAGAACTTGGTCCTTATCACCGAATTCGAATTCCACTCGTCATTCAACCAGCATCCTAAATATTGAAAAAAGTTAATGATAATGAAAAAAATGTTACGGAATGAATTATAAAACAAATTACTGGCCTCAATTATGCACAATAATTATTCAAATCTTACAATATCTAAAACAAAGTGGATGACATTAAGCCGACTTTATTACTCCTCATTTTCTCTCAAATTAAAGGGTAGTGACATTGAAAAGGTTGACAAATTTAAGTACCTTGGCAGCATTCTAACGGAGACTCTTGACCCAGGTATAGAAATTTAATGCAGAATTGAGACAGCAAGAGCTACTTTTAATAAAATGAAATCCCTATTCTGCAACACTAATCTAAACTTGAAAATAAGGCAAAGATTGGTAAAATGTTATATGTGGTCTGTATTGTTGTATGGCTGTGAGACTTAGACTTTGAAAGTGAACAATATGAACAGGCTAGAGGCTTTTGAAATATGGTTTTATCGCAGAATGCTTAAGATACCTTGGCAGACCTGATAACAAACTCAAAAGTCTTAAGTCAAGCTAGAAGGAACAAAGAACAATTAACCACCATAAAAGTTCATAAAATTTCGTATCTGGGGCATATAATGCGTGGAGAAAAGTACCACTAGCTTCATTTAATTTTGAAACGCAAGATTGAGGGTCACAGGGAGGCTGGAAGAAGACAGATGTCCTGGCTGCGAAATATACGCAACTGGACGGGCTTTAGGACTGTCGAGCAGATTTTCCGGGCAGCACAGGACAGAGAGACTTTTGTCAGAGTGATTGCCAACGTTAGGGATACCTGACAAAGCACTAAGAGAAGAAGAACAATATCTATGTTGTTAATTATTAACAACGCAAAATGTTTGTTTCAGAATGTTTCGGATACACGATGAAGAAGTAAGCGTGTATCACCTTTGTAATAAGTTGAACTTTCTTGCTTTATGTTTCCTTACAAAGTAGTATCCATACAATATCCGTGACCGCCCGCTGCAACTTCGCTGGGAATACTAAAATAGGCGATAAAATGCAGTCGAAGTAATATAGCTGTCATACGCAGTCAATAAATATATCTGGAATCATCCCATAAACCGGGAGATGATTTAACGTCTCCATCGTTAAAGTATTTTTGTCCTTTTGCAGAGGATGAGGGATCAAAGAAGGTTTTTTTATTCGTGACACATAAAATATATATTGTGTACAAATGATAATTTCTAGTATGTTCCTACTTTCACAGAGTTTACATTAAAAAAAATAAATTAGTGCCATAATTCGGTATGGGAGTGTTGGTTGAATTTTAACATGTTAGACATTCCTCTAGTAGAAGAGTACTTACTTGATTTATTTTTTGCCTTCGTATGGTGAAATTGGGCATGCACGAATATTTTTTTTATGAAATAAAATAATTATGATTTTTATACCTAATAACTTATATTTCAACACAACTTTTTAATTAAAAATACTTGGTAAACTTCCATTTATTTATTTGACCAATTAGCGCTTTCTCCCTCTAATAGGAATCGTTAATACAAAACTATCGTGTGCTTGTATTTAAATATAAGTTATTAAGTAAATAATTACAATGCTATTTCTTCAAGAATTGTCAACAAATAACTTAAACAGAATTATGATTGAATTTATTGACGAATAAAGTACCTACCTACTCATCATCATCATTGTTCCCTTTCTGCACCTAACGGTGCATAGGGAACTGAATTATTTTACCGGTCACAACGTATCTTGATAGTTTTTTTGTTACATGAAGATAAGATGATCAGTTCTACGCTTCAGGTGCTAGTCGAGGGGCTTTGAAATATTCTAGAGTAAAAACACGCTTTCAAATCGATTTTTCAAGTCAACCGTTTCGGGAATTGAATTCGTGACCTCTTGCATGCTAGGCAAATGCACTGACTAAAAAAAAAAGATGCCTAGACTTCTATATTCTTTTTATATGAAATATTCTTCATTTCAGTTGTTATGTTCAATAAATATTATTTTAATGACTGTTATTAATTTTGAAAAAATTACAGATTTAAATGCTATTTTTGTTGTTTAGTATTTGAAAACCTGTGCTTTGGTAATAAAAAGAAATCTGTAACATACTTAATATGAAGTAGTTACATATTTTATGAATAAATCCGAAAATATTTTGTGAATATAACTTGTAAATTATGCGTTGTAAATCATCTTCTGATTCTGCCACTATGGTTGCATTGTCTGCGTAGCATATGATGTTAACGACCTTATTTCCTTTGGTGCTAGATTTACCACTTTGTCGAGTTTTAAAGCGTTGTTGTATATTTATTTTGTTTGTAAAATAAAAGCTTTAGTTTCTTGTTATCATAAGTATTTAGTTATAAAGATGTTAAGCCATTCCTGTTGTTCTGAATATGTGCTTTTTTTAAAAAGGGTAATATTATTTATGTTCTGAATTGAGTTAAAGTAATTTTTAGGAATCTGATTAATTTGTATTATGCTTTGTAAAATACCTTGTATTATAGGATTTATAAATAAAAAAATACTTGAAAAATTGATTCCAGAAAATTTTATACACCTATGTTTGCGTTATAAATTATGGAGAACTAGAAAGTTATTTACAATGTTTAACCGATAAATTATTACATCCAATTTATTAGCTATGCCTAAAGCTCACCATTTAGCTTAACTTAGTTGTTAATCGGAAATCGTGAGAGCCATCGGTGGAATCAAACCTCTGGGTCTCGATCATGACGAGAAGTTAAAATTTATCTTCAATTTTATCTACAAAGTAAAATTCAGTTTTCTCTATGAAAAATACAATATGTGTGCAATATCTTTTTTCATACATGTTTAATAACCGGTTACCGACAAAGATACTTTGAATTTTCATACAAATATACTCACTCATACATAAATATCGAAATTAGTTTATACCATCTAAGTATATACTGATGAAGATAGCCATTCATAATCGCGGCCCAGTTCCTATAAAGCATTAAACCTCTTAGTAACACTCGAACAGTCTGAGAAGGTAGGGGGTAGGGACTGATAAATAATGTATGATGGTAAAGCTTTATAAATACGAAACTGTCATAAACGTATTCGCTCTTAAGATTTAGTTCTGAGATAGAGCCGACAAAAAAACGTAATTTGATATAGCTCCGTAAAGCGCTAGATTACCAGGTAAGTCTACAGTGTACAGTGTAATCAAAGGAGCTCAGGAATATTCAATTAACAATAATTATATCATAATGTTATTAAATATTTGTATGTAACCACTAACCGACTTTTCTATGTCTAACTATTTCGAGACGTACCCGTCTGTACGTCAGGACACCAATTTTGCCAACATGCAAACCCTCAACACAGTCGTTGCACAAACATATAAAACCAACATGAGATGCATTTTAATTAGCAACCCATGCATTTTGGTTAAGTTGGTGTCCTGGCGAAGAGATGGGCACGTCTTGAAACAGGTAGACATAGAAAAGTAAGTAACTGGTATTTTTATAACATTGAGTTAAATCAAGAATATTTTGAGTTTTTTCAAATTTTTGTAAACAAGAACTGGATTTAACTCCATGGGAAGCTGATTATATTAAAATATTACAACAGATATGACGAACATTTAAGAGAAGGTAATATAGAAGTCTAGGCATCTACAGGGTTTATGACCTGTCATTGGCTAGTTTAAGTAGCCACTTTACACACTGTGTAACATTCACCATTCTGCCCATTTTCGAACATCTTTATTCCCCGCATAAATAAAGGTTTCAGCTCTTTAACTTCACAAACATTACAAATAAAAGAATTGAAGGAATATATATGTTCAAATATGAGCAAAATGGTGAGTGTTACACCAATGACAGGTCATAAGCCCTGTAGATTTAATTAAATGTTAATGCTTCAAATAATAATACTATAATTAAATCTTTTTATTTATAAAATACTTCAAAGTAAATTGTTGCATGAAATCATTTGTTTTTGTGATTGCTAGCTCTCGTATTGAGAAAAAAATTGTTGTTTTTAAAAAAAAAAATGGGAATCAAATTGGGGAATAGTGGGTTTCGAGACTCGGACCTCTGGTCCGTAGGTCCACGAGTCCGAGACACTAGCCACTTTTTAAATTACACTGGATTTATGTACGAGTTATTTGTACCCCGGGAATAACATTATTCCTTAGTAATTTATTTTCTGTTTAACGTACCAGACTTAAGAATGGGCCACCTCTTCAAATCAAAAATGCACTCTCGTTGGTCACTTTTAAGAAATGCTTAAAACATTGATCACCCATTTTCTTGATCATTTAGATAATGTCTATTACATTAGTATTTTTATTAACAAATTTATATTTGTGCCAGCTCAAGCTACCTATTAAAAAAGTGCTGTGATTTTAAAATAATTTATTAATTAAGGTATACCTTAATATTTTTTAAATGTCATATTCTGACCAACTTTTTTTTGACCAGTCTTTTTATTTGGTTAGCTGAAAGATATTGCTTTTATCAAGATATTGTTTCCGACAATGTTCACTTATTTTTGCACCTTCTTGAGGATTTAAATAAATAAACAGTGCCACAATTCAAAAATATACTAAATTAATACTCACTCGTAAAAACACTAGGAAAAACTTTAAGTTCACTCACTTGCGCCATTTGGGTTCTGAAATAATAATGGTATAATAACTGTGCCACAATTGTTTTTTGAAGTTGAATAAAACAGTAAACATAGGTAGAATAAAATTATAATTTGTTATCATAATTTGATGTGCATTTACTTTGTGGGATAACATAATAATTAAATATATTGATTAAGAAACTTTGTTTTAAAATCATTTTAGTTTATTTTGAAGCACTACTAGTTTTGGAAAGCACGGATCATTCCATCTTCAGGTGTTATTATAAACTTAACAAGAATTTAGAACTGAAATTAGAACAATCAAATGACTTCAGGGGATCACATGAGTGTATCACAGGGTTCCGTTCTTGGGCTACTGCCGTTTTAATTTAAATAAATGACATTGCCTATCGGTATAAATTTATTAAATTAAGTGTTCATTTCAGCTTATCCAGATGAAGAGAAATAAAATTTACCAACGCGAAACTCGATATTAATCCATGGACAATGAGGAACTTCAGCCCTACGGGAAATTGGATACAAAAAATGTTTTCTTATGCGGGGTAAAAATTAAAGCATTAAATTTTACGGCAAAGTTTCTTGAAAATGTACAGAAAAAATAATAAAAAATATTTTGATAAAAACGCACTACTTTAAATGACGTCACTGGTTCATGTGAATCAACCTATGATCTGAGAGCTATGGAAGATTTCCGGTCTGCTTGTCGCTTCTGGACCAATAGGAAGAACTGAATGGGAATAAGCGGAAATGAACCTCTGACGTCACACGCGGAGTTATTTCAGAAATACAAAACTTTGAAAAATCGTAGCGCCGATAATACGATATGTAAAAATTAAAAAAAAAAAAAATTGACTTAGTTTAACAGTCTATTAACGAATAAAACATTTGAAAAAAAACACTGAACTTCCTCATTCCGGATAACCCATTAACTTCCTAATGTAATCGGAGACATGAAGGTTAAATGCAATCCTTAATGCTTGTCTACAAAAATGAGGAACAAACTCAAAATATTGTTTATATTGCAATGATAAAAACATGCCATTAAAAAAAACAGAGATTATAATATTTACCTGTTCTAGGATTGAAAGCCTCTGTCGCGAGATTTATCTTAAATGCCGGCACATTATTAATGCGACATTAAATGTTAATATTTTAAGACACCTGTTTTATTTGTAACAGGTACTATACATTACAAAATATTTCACATTATGCATGAACAGTTCGCATGTATTTAAATTTATAAAAACCAGTTTCAATAAATGGGTTTTGTTTTTTGTTCAAAGCGCATGTTGACTCTCGATAAAAACATTGAATTTTCCGTTTCATGGTTATTTGATATCCTTATTAAGGAGGTCAACTAATGACGTTCTTTTTTATACCTAACAAAAATAAGTTTTGTTTTTTTAATAAAAAAGGTGGATTTGACTGAAAATGAACCGGACTTTCTTAACTCTGTCGTAACCGGAATCAAATTTCGGATGTTTTGGTTTGAACAGAATCGAAAAGGCAGAGCAGCAAATGACAAACGAAATCATCCCCTCGCCCCAAGAAAGCGCGAATGTGTAAATTTCGCATCAAAACAATGTTCATTGTTTTCTTTGACGTTTGAGTTTGTTCCGCCGGGAAAAACTGTCAACTCTGCCTTTTACCAAGAGGTGCTTAAGAGATTGAAACGCAAATACCTGGTCAAGCTCCAATATGACAATGCTCCCAGCCACACGTCCTTTATCGTTACCAACTTCCTGACCCAGAGGAACAACCCGGTGGTCTTCCATTACAGTCCCGACTTGGCTTTGTGTGACTTTTTTCTGTTTCCCCGACTGAAGAGAGGGCGGAAAGGAAAGCATTGGGAGACATCCAAAAGCATGTCACGACGTTCCTCAGAGACATTCCCGTCGAGAAAATTCAGGGTGTCTTCCAGGCGTGGCAGACACGTCTCCGCAAGTGTACTGATGCAGGGGGAGAGTATTTTGAAGAATTTTAGGCATTTGTATAGGTCCAATCAATAAATATATTTTTCCCAGAAAATGCGCCTTACCTTTATAATGGACCGATACATATACATATACGTATATATATATTATTTTTACATTTTATATTTTACTTTTCTACCTTTTTAATGAAGCGAGAGTCTTGTAAATAAATTGAAAATGAACTGGATAAAATGGATAAATTTACTCGAATTTCGAGAATGTCCGATGTTGAATTTATTTGTAATATTTTACATATTCTTTCAATCGTTTGTACATCTATATATTAGAGTATATAATATTTCTCAATAAATAATATTACAAATTTGTGGAAAGTTGATTTTGCAATACTACTTTATAGGAACTGCAACCCGAAGTATAATTAATATTTTTTTTTGGTATTTATTTAATAAATTTAAAAAAAATAATTTATTTTTTTTATATTGTCATAATATTTTTTTAATTAAAGTCCTGTTGAATTTTAAGCAAACAATTCGTAAGCAGGTTCTTTTTTGAAATGTTTAAAACTTTATCTTTATCATAAATAATTATACCGTATTTCCTTAAAAATTAAGTAGCGCATGGTTATTTTTTAGCATGACGGTTTTATAAATTAAGATATTAAAATAAAAAAATACGGTCTATCTAAAACTGGTAACATGCAAAAACTAAGAAATTGTTATTATTCATTAATGCCAATCCATGTCACTAAACTTCTATGAAATGTTCTTTTTCTCTTTTGCAATACATTGAATTATGATACAATTATGTTTTCTTTTATTATTTTTTTTATAATTTTACAAAACTCGTTACGGTAAAATAATAAATATTTTAAGGTCTACCCATGTTATGGCTATAAATTTGTTGCATTAAAGAGGAAAAATATTTTTGGGAAGGCAATATGGAAATCCAGGCATTTACAGGGCTGTCCTGTCATTGGTTGGTTCAAGTGGCCACCGTACACAATGTGTAACATTTACTATGTTGCCTGTGTTTAAACATCCGCCTTGTCTCAACTACTCCATTTGTTGACTTTTGTGAAGTAAAGGAGCTGAAACCTTTATCATATGGGTGAGATTCATCCGGCTGAACGAATCCACTTACTAGGCGACGCTTGAAAACAATTTTTAACTTTTATAGTTCTTCTTTTACCAGTTGGGTATTTCAACAATCTTTTGAGTATGTTCAAATGCAACCAATTCAGATCTGAATAAATTTATAAATGAAATCCCGCCTGTCCGCAAACATTTGGTCATACTCAAAACATTGTTGAATGTTTTGGCTCGTTTGATTTGTGAACCATCGTGTGCTTATTAAATACTTATTTATTAATAAAATAAATACGAAAAAATAAATTTAAAAAAATTAAATGAATCGTAAACTTAAAATGAATGTTTTAAAAAATAAGGTAAGAATTGTGTTTTCTTGGAAATTTCGTTGTTTGAGTATCACGTACGCATCCATAAAAATGCCTAAAAGTAAACTATTTCCCAGAGATTTGGTCCGCAAGCTTTTTAGTGCTTCTTCCAGAATCCCCAGCCAGCCATAGCCGCCCATATCAATTTACCTCGTGGTGTTAATACGTGTACTGTTTATCTATTATATGGATCACCCTCGCCCACTCTTGATCCGGGTGGAATGCGCCCCCATCTTATAGCTAATGTTCTCGATTCTGTATTCACAGTCATATACTTTTTTTTTTAAAAGAATAACCCACTAAGCCTTTTTTCTAAAGGCTTGTCAGCAGGTGGGGTAGAAAAAATACGGAAGAAAGCTATGAATAATACACCACAACACTCAAACCTCAAGACTTTGCCACACTACTCTAAATACTATTTTACTGTTATTTTAGAAAACAATTTTACAGTGCCGGCTACTCCTAAAAACTAACAATTTGTTTTGCATATCATAGACAGTTCCAAAACCATGTTAAGCGGTGAAAAAGAGAAGAGAAGGGAGGAAAATGTCAGCTGCTATGTCATGAAAATAGCCAATTATTCGAGATATTTAAAAATCGGTAGAACAACCATCGAATTCTGTAGATCGAAAGATTGCTTTAAAAATCAATAGAGTTGGAAGAGCTACTTGTATCCATGCAAACTCCGTAAAAATATGGTAAAACCATATCAAAGTGTTTTTTACAAATTCGGTAACAAAAAACTGTAATAAAATGTAATATCTCAAGGTGAAAAATCTTTTTAATATGTATTAAAAATACATTCCCCTAAATGTTTAGTGACTATGAATGGAAAGGTTAAAACGCGGTGTGTATTTACCGGAGTATCACATTTCGGCATCTCTACTAGTTAAGTCCCGAAAGTCCTTGAAACAGGCCCGCTACAGCAGTCGGCATATCAAAGTAATCAATACTTCGTCTTACTAACAAGTGATAATATAATTAATTATATCAATAATTAATACTTTACTGAATCAGATCACCTAGCAATAACTAAGCATAATAATTAGTACCTAATTTAAAACAAGTACAAATTATAAACATACATAAGCCGGAATTATTTAATATAATTAATTTCAATATGTATTTTTTATTGTTATTTATTATGGCTTGACACGGGCACTGTCCAAAAAGTCTTAATAAGTTCACATAAATTTAAATGAGTGTAATTTTGAATGAATAAATAAATAAATTTTAATTTAGGTGCCAATCCAGGGAAAGTGAAATATTGCAGTGTAAAACCACCTTATAAACAAATGTTTAAGGATAGCCATTGAGTGGAAAACACATGTCCTGGATTCTGGTTGTATTTCATACACAGAACTGTAATATTTATCCGCCTAGACACAAACTATAAAAAGCCACTACGTTTTTGCTATTCATTTTATTTTATTTCGCATTATGGTAAAACATTTTTATTTTAGATAATTTTTTTGACAGTCGTAAATAACCGCGTTTGAAAAATGGGAAATAGTTGTGTTAGAGCTGTAAAAGAACAGAGTTTAACCTTGGATTTACTGATCTCGGAGTCCGCGACACTAAAATACACTTATTCTTACTATTTTAAGTAAGGGTCAGTGCTTCAAAGGCTCCTGGCGTCATTCCAACCCGTGAAGATCTGTTATGACGCGTCCCCGTGAATTAGTTCTCACTCTCCGAGCCCAGCTCTTTAAAGAGCCTGGCTACTGTGTGGAGGTGACCGACGGATACAAGATTGTCAGCCAAATCCAAAGCTTACTTAAATAATTTATTAGTCATTTTTACACACCGTACGATTAATAGTAACGTTATGATTTCATAAAATACGTGTTAAATAAAATACATAATGAAATAACATGAATACATTGAATGAGTAAATGAATTATTTTGAGCATTTTTTGGTTCGTTGTTATGTTATTCATATAACTTATAAACATGTAACATTTCTTCAATGTACGCTATAGGATCTTTAACTTATTGACTATAAAGAAATAACAAAAATGAAAGTAAGAAAGGTCACGTGTTCGAGTCGTGAGCCATACGATGCACCCGAGTAGAGCCGAACGTTATCCGACACATCCGTTATCCGAACAAAACTGAAATTGCTGCCGTAACTAGTTTGACTGGCCGAAACCGTAACTTCGGTCGGTCACTATTGTGTGAAGTGCGAGAGTTCTCATTCTGCTGAATCTTCTTCCCCAGGCACATATTCACTACAAGACACCGCAAACCATTTCGTTGGTTGGTGGTAAAGTGGTAAGTAAAGGTGGTAAGTGGTAATTTTACGCGCCGAGTAACATTCACCACTATATCTATGTATGTTCGAACATTTACATTTTATCAATTAATTCGTGAGTGCTACCCAAATGGGATGAAATAAAACTTGCACCACCTTGCAGAACTAAATGAAAGAAACCGAAGTTAGTGAAATATATTTATTTCTTTTCCGTAAATAAGCGGTAAAATAGTCCCGCGCGAGGAAAGTTTTCAAGTCAGGGGAAAAAAGCGTTCAAATATGTTTAGAGGTATGTGGAAGTAAAAAAGTTTAAACCATCCTTATGGAATAACTGGCGCCTCTCGGCAAATGTAATTTGCTCCAGATGCTAAAACTTAATTTAGTTTTGCGGAAACTTTTCAGTTTTACTAAAACCTCGTCAAATGGTACGGAAATACCTTCTACAAGACTAGTGAAAAAAAAACTGATAAAACGTGGAAATTTCGGCAAAATAAAACTGTGTTATCTACCGATCATGATAATATTGAAAACGTATATAAATGATTTTTGGGAGTAAGCGTATTTAAATTTTCTGTTTTTAGAGTTGAAACTAGGAAAAAATTAGGTAAACATATTAAATTGATTTGTGGTCCCGTGGCTAGTGTTGCGGATTAGAGGCCCGAGTTCCGAACCCTACTTTACCGCAAATTGATTCCCATTTTCTTATAGTGACTTGTTTACAATTCGTTTAAAATGGCTAAAAAATTGGAATGTTTGGGTAAATCATAGGAACGCAAAGATTTCTTAAAAATACATAATTGTTACAATTAAACACTTGGTTTTGACCACTTCAATTTATTTTTAAGTACTAATTTATGGTTTTGTAAAGTACAGATCTTTTCATCTACATGTGTGGTTTATAATAATTATACGTGTAAATATAAAAAAAATGAACTGAAGAATTCAAATACATTCTTAGTGAATTTAAAATAAAGCGTTTAGATCAATTAATTAAAAAATGTTTTTCCTTATTGTCAATGCCGATTCAATAAATAATAAAATAATTACAAAACTCATTAATTTTAAAAACAATTTTAAATATAGGTAGTTACTTGCAAATGTTGTGTGCATGCATGCATGTATTACATATTAATATCAATATTTAATATTAAGTTTTTGGGACTCACCTGGAAGTCAAAATCCACTGTCATCTGAATTACTGTCGTCTTAAGGGCAATGCAGAAGGTGAATTATGCATTTTCTCAACTTAAAAAACAAAAAAAAACATCAATAATACTTGTTACCTAGTACGGGTTTTAAATTCCTGTCAGTAAGGGAAATCGTTATTGACTTCAATTTCCCCCTTTGAGGAGAACTCTACGGACAATATAACTATAAATTTCATATGCAGATGACACCGTACTCATTATTAAAAGATCTTCATGGGATAAAGTAACTTTTTCATCAAATATTGATATTAATATATTAATGGGATGGTTTAATGCCAATATTTTGTCTCTGAATACTGAAAAAACATAGTACATTACTTTTATATTGAAATAATAAATTAAACCTCCCATAAATATTTGCACCTACAGTAAAAAACGCAATAAAAGATCTCAGTTTTATAATGATATTTGCCTCCAAATTACTGAAAAAATTAGAATTAAATATTTGGGCATAATAATTGATAATAATGTAAAATGAAAGGGGCAAATAAATTTTATTATAAATAGAATGAGAAAACTTTTGTTCGTATTTATTACATTAAGAAATATATTAACTATAGAAAAATTTAAATAAATTCACTTTACATATGCTCAATCCATATTATAGTACGGAATAATCAGATGGGCTGGAGCATTTAAAACAAATATTTTACCAATCGAAAAAACACAAAAAACAAATTTAAAAACTTACATAACAAAAAAACCTCTTATTTTCCCTCTGTCAAATTGTTTAAGAAATTTGGCGTTTTAGGTATAAAATCGTTATTTAAAAATAATTGTTTTCTTCAAACCCATTAAGATAATAGTATTTAAACGTCACAAATGAATGTACGCGACTTAAAACAACTCGCTGCCCTATTTTTTGTATGTTCAATAGACCATTTTCAAAATTTACAAGAAACTTTTTTTTTGTTTTTAAGTAAGTAGAATCAGTAAGTAGAGATTGGCACCCAAAAAATGCTAAATATACTATTTAATAAAGGAAAAAAGAATTTGTCGTTATATTTAAAAAAATATTTAGTAAAAATCACTTTACAAAATAAAAAAGTTTAAAACTGATAAACGAATGTATGGAAATTGATCAAAATCAAACATATTTTAGTTGAAGTCCTTATGATGAAGAAGGGACCTCAAATCTAGTCGATGTATAATTTAAAAGATAAAGGGGCTTACACAAAGTAAACAATGTTTTTGATGTTGAAAATATATTGAAATTAAGTTTAGACGTCTCGTAACAATATTAGTTACGGTTCTTTGACACTACGTATTTCGACTTATACCACTAACAATTATACAAATTCTAAAAGCAAAGAGAGATGTATTATAATCCTTAATCTTAAAGGTCAAAATTACTATGACAGGCTTGTTATAATATGGTTGGCACGACCTCTGGCGACACCGACGCCCCACACATTGTTTCTTTGGGACGTCGGCGTCCGTTGACTTTGAAACCGTAACAAGATTACGTTATCTTATTTGCTTCGGATTGAGTATCATAAACTGGGAATATTAAGACACAAAATAACGGAAAGAGAAATGTTATCAGCTGTAGTACAGCCTAGATGATTATATGCTGATTAAAGAATGTCTTATTTGGAAGTATTATTCCAATGTTTACATCTCCAGAAAGGGATTTTTATAGAAGTAAGAATTAATCATTTACTGGTTTTATGACTTAAGGAGGAGTGGCGTTTATAAAACTTATAATAACTCTATCCAAAATAAAATAATGTAAAAATAAAATAAGTTAAAAATGAAATACATAAACATTTGTTTTAAAAAAACAATATTGTAATTTGGTAAAAAGTTCTCAATAATCATGAAAATATTGAAATCAGTCAATGTTTAATCTGGTATTAATTCTGTTTTTTTTCCATCAAAAGCTTTGTTGGGTACATATCGCACGACCTGTCACCATTTCAATGGTGTACAAATCTCATACAAAGCGTCATACAAAAAACCCAGATTACGATCAACGCTTCATTCGTGTTTCCTCTTTGAGGACGGTTGGTTTTCCTTACACTGAGTCCACGAATTCGTTCATTCAAACCAAATCATTGAATGGGTCAAAAGTTTTAAATATCTAAAAGTAAGTTTAATGGGAAATGGCAGCTTTGGGAGTGCAGCTAGGAATAGCAGACGCCACATTCAACAGTATGAAGGCTGTCTGGAGATCAGATATTACTCGAATATATCGATTAAAAAACGCCTGCCTACCACCTATTATTGTTCTCTAAAGATAAGAATCTGGGCACCTCCCTAGGGCCTAAAACAGCAAAATACTGAGTTTCTATAATGAAAATCCCAGAAGAATATTTAATGTGTGATGGTTTGACTTTGTAAGAAAAAAGAAAATAAGTAAGTCGGTAAGTAGTAAGTAGTTATTGTGAAAAGCTTAAAACTTTTATTATTTGATTTAAATCAACAATAGTTATCAATAACTCCCAACCAATACGTAATTTGAAATGTAATTCATAGTATAAATAGAACAAAGCAAAGTGTACTGGTTGCTAAAGCTATAAGTCTTTGTAAATTATCTCACGAGCTACATATAATGTTATATGAGACACAAATATGTTGTATCTTCCACCACCCGGTATGTGAATGTACCAGTTTAGATTTTAGATCCGATTAAAGGGAAGTACACATTACATACATATAAACCTAATGATTGATATGTTCCTCCAATTAAATCAGATAAGTTTAATCTTAGATTAAAACCAGTTATTTGTTTCTATAATTTTTTCAGTTCAAATTAAATCAAATATTTTTGCATCGTTGAAACGAAATCGATTTATTTTATTTTTAAATAATCTGTTCAATATTTAAGTGGACATTTTTTTTGTTTAGTATTTTTTCTTGTATATTGATTTAGTCGTAGGATATATATATTAATTTACATATTCATACGTACACGTAAGTAATAGTAATACATAAAAGTTATAACAATAAAGTGTTCTACAATTTTTTTTCTCTCTTGGTTTATTTTTGTTACATTTAGTATTCAATCGAAAAATATGCGTTCATTTATGTTTAAATAAATAGGAATAAGACATTTACTGTACAATTTAAAGCAGTGAATAATATCGGTTATTGTTTAAAAGGAATATGAAATCATTGAGAATTTGTCGAGTTTTACAATTGTAATTTTTATTTTTACAATAATATTTTGCTTTATTATTTTTGACACCCACGGGGCTTATATTCATTATATTTAACAAAAATCAGGTTTCCTTTTTTTATGAAAAACTGATTGATTGTTAGATTGGAAAAAATAAAATGACTTACCTACCAGTAAACAATAACCATTACTATATAATATATTTTTGTAGTATGTAGGATAAGATAATGAACGACAAAATGGAGGCAGATCTCTGGAAATCACAAGAAAAACACATATTATTCAATATACTAAATAAAACTTCAAAATAGACACACTTATCATATAATATTATTAGATTGCACAGTACAGGTTTTTTATTTATTCAAAAAAAATAAAACTATTCACAACACAACCGACGGCAACGAGAAAACGATCAAGGAAAAAAACACATTGCTCTCACTCTCAATTTTGTATGAAATTAATAAAAAATGTAGATGGATATAAAAGGTGTCAATAAAAGAATAAAGAGAGACAGATTATTGTCAAAAAGAAAAAAATATTATAACTTTGATTTTTATTTTATTTGGGTAATTTATATAGCGCCTTTTTTATTTGAAAATCGCATAAAGGGCGCGGTACAATAAATCAATATCCCAGCGCACCTTGCAACTACAGAGCGCATTTCCATATATAATACAATAATAACATTCAAAAGATAGATTACAGTACGTCTTGTAGTTTCAGAGCGCATGGACATTAATAAATCCAGCCAACAATATTTTTTTTTTTTTTGTTTGACAATAAAATTAAATGATATTTTAAATTTATTTTTTTAAAAATAAGAGTTAGATTACAACGCAAAAGTCTTGCAGCTTCTGAGCGCATGGATGATTGGAATTCTAACCCCATTTACGAAATTTCGCGCAAAAAGCGCATAGACAAGTGGAATTCTATCAACTTAAAATTAAATCAATAAATTTACTAAAAAAAAAACATTGAGCAGAATAGTAAATTTGTCAAGTATTCATGCTAAAAAAAAAAAGAAAAACTAAATAGATAAAACACAGTTTCAGCACTATGTATAACAAAACAACGAATAATATCCGAATGGTAGCTTTCGTAAATTAAAAGTAGTTGCTGTCGCACATGTAGCTAACAGGCTGTTTGCTAATTTCTGGAAGATGGTAGATGCACATGTATAGTTAACGAGGTAAGGGATGATGTCTATTGTTCCAATGACTATCCATTTTGGTCTGTATTGTTTCATTTTATGTACGCAAGGTACGTAGTATTCCCGCTTAATTTAAAAAAAAAAATACCAACGTATTATTGTATAAAATTTTGGGGACCAATGCCTAAGTCGTTTAAATAATAATTAGCTCGAGGAACCTAATAATTTATTTTATAATTGATGTACGGTAGGAGGTCTTAAGATTATGATGGCTTTAACATTTTTTAAAATAATTTATAACAAGCAAGTGAGAGTAAAATTCACTTGATATTTTTCATTCATCACTTTATTTTCGCAAGAGCTAAACCTATTGAAGAATAATGAGACGTAAAATTGAAGGCGTAATGGAGTCTCAAACCCGACTTTATTATCTGACAAGGTGCCCGCTGCAAGTTGAGATAAAATGTCTACAATTTGTAGGATATTGACTTTGAAATAATATTCCATAGTCCCTGAACAAATACTTGAAGTATTTATTTACCTTCATGTAGTTGATGTACCCATGCAGTGCCCTATTAACCGTTAAACACGGTAAGAAAATGATGATGATGATGATGATAATGTTGATTTTTTTTATTAAAAAAAAACTTTGTTTTTTTAATACTTTTAACAAATATCAAAATTTTGTGAGACACCAAAGAGGTGTCAATAAATATTTATTGGAAAATGGGCATCAAATTAGGGTAGAATTGTAGAATGGAGTTTAAACCTGGCCACCAGACCCAAAACCCGTTTCCACTACATATTTGTATGTTTTGGAAAAAATCTGTAATTATTTTTTCATCGAATTTGCAGCAATTTATTAAAATGCCACCACGAAAAAATAAGAGCATTCAGAACTTAACAAGTGTGTAATTATTTTTTTAATTATTGTATTTTTTTTTAGTAGAGTGAGATGGATATAAATATGACGAACGAAAATACGTACGAATCGAAATTGAATCGAATGATGACCAGACCTTACTAAAATTACGATAAAACGAGTCCTGATATTAAAATTCGTTGCTGTCGCCCTCGTGGTGTAGTGGTCAGCACGTCTGCTTACAATGCAAGAAGTCTCGGGTTCGATTCTCGACATGGTTGACATGAAATATTTATTTAAAAGGGTGTTTTCACACCAGAATATTTCATAGTCCCTGGACTGGTCCTGAAGCGTAAGACTAATCATCTTACTTTCATGTAACAAAAGTGATCAAGATACGCTGTGATTGGTGTACTAATGCAGTGCCCTATGCACTATTTGGTGCGGAAAGGTAATGATGATGATGAGATTTTTTTACATACGTAAAAAATACAAAGCAAAACAAACTATACGTATACAAAAACATACATTTATACTTAAAAATAACCATTTACATGTATATATTTACATACATACATATTCGTAATTACATATAGTACATACCATACATATTCGCATATAATATTTGGCATCATTACATTATTTTCACCTCAGTTGTTCCAGATTTCATCACAATGACCAATTCCTAATTATTTTTGCATTAATGATTAAAAATATTTACGAGGGAAAATATTTACTTGAATCGGATTGTGGTCCCATAGCTAGTGTTGCGGACTCACGGATCAGAAGTCCGAGATTCGAACCTCACTCTCTCTACCCCAAATTAATTTCCCCTTTCTTATAGTTGGTTATTTACAACTTATTGATAATGGCTACTAAAATTGAATTTTTTTGTGTAAATTATAAGAACGCTAATATTCTTTTTATTTAAAAAATAATAATATTTGATTGTGCCCATGTAAAAGAACATATATAATATAAACGATAAAATAAATAAAATCTCTCTTATTTGACCGTAAAATGGTAAACATATATAGGAACGAAGTACTGTTTTTAATCATTGATTTTTGTAAAATAAGTTTTTTGTAAATAAAATAGATTTCACAGTCTGAAAATTATTGTTTAGTTACTCAAAAAAAGAAAAAATCATAAATACCCTTCTACGTGGGCAAACTTTAATTATTTAATAAAGGAACACTAATTTACTCTTTTATAAAAGCACGTTAATGAGTAAAATACGTTAATAATATTTTTTCATAAACCTGGGTAAATACACAAATATATTAATATTTTATTTAAGCAAGGTAGTAAACATTACTCAAATACTGCGTATTTAGAACTCAAATCGTTGTTTAAAATAATTACATACATAAGTTATTTAATTCAATGATAAACTAAGCCATTTATGCCGTATAAATAAAAAAATAATAGAGATATTAAAAATTGACATTATGTGCATAAATTATAAAAGAAACCGTCAATTAAGGATAATGATTGCACGGAATACAAATGATTTTTGGGTTAAAAGGGGCGTTTTTCAAAGTGATATCCTTCACCTCCGGCAAAATTAATTCTTTGAAAAAGTCACCCCTTAATATAAAAACGCCCACCGAATGCCTAAGGAATTTAGATTATCATCCCTTAAACATTATGGCCGATTCGCGTCTCTTTCAAACTGGGATATAACTTTAGGTTATTAAATCGTTGAGGTGACATCTCAGAGGATCGGGTTTTTTAAAGATAACCCTTTCAGACTTAAGTTAATTCCCACAAACAAATAATATTTTTTATTTTTGAATACTGTGTATATCAAAAATAAATTTACTTTCATTGCAACGAATGCTGGGCTTCAAATTGATGAAACTGAACCTAAATACATTATTAAAAAATAGTCAAAAACTTATTAAAAACAGAAAATTAAACTTAAGTGTGCACATAAATATATTATATTCTTAATTTATTATTAAACTATGTACTTTCCTTTTATAAATAAAAAAATAATAATGTAATGTAATCCGCAGACAAGCCTTGGCTTTGCGGGAGCAAAACTACAGTTATGTACCTATGTTATTAATTTGTTAAAATAAATAAAACTTAAAAAAAAAAAAAAAAAAAAGACATGTTCATTTTAAAGTATCATGTTAATTCAATGAGATTAGATTAGTTTTGATAAAATACATTAAAAAGTGTTCCAAATATATCGTAAATCGTTTAGAAAGATCACAGAATCCACTATTTTTTTATTTTTTTCATTTATTTACAATTTTAAAAAACCCCTTAGGGTTACATTAGAAATTTAATATTGTCTAGTCATTTTATGTCTCATCTAGTCTTGTTAGTTCAGTCATCATGTGCTTTTTCAGGTTGATTATAAATTTGTCTCCAGTAAAAGTTTTCAAGTAGTAAGGTAGGTCGTTGTAGTGTTTTAGTCCATTATGTAGTATTTTTGACTGTCCTGTGTTTGTGTTTGCTTTTTCAATATGATAGTGTTGTTGTTCTCTGATGTTATATTTGTGTATGTCAGCATTTTTGACTAATTTTATGTCGTCGTCTTGTCTGTTTCCCAGTGTTATTTTGTGAACAATTTTTAAGGTCTCAATTTTAGTCAAGTAGTTTATGTTAAACTGGTGTGTTTTTTGTACAGTTCAGTCGTAGAGGTCAGGTAGGGTAGGTTGTAAATAAACAAATTTGTTCAATACCGACTACCAACATAAGTTTTAAAAAAGGCATATTATTGAATACGCGTAATGAAATTTGTGCATATATAAATGAACACTCTGTCCGAAAGCGTTAAGTTAACTATGTAAATTTTCATTCTTACTTTAACTCTTTGTCTGCGATTTTTTCTCTACGCTTCATTTAAATTCGTCGGGGGAAAATAAACAATACATGGAAGGTTATAATGATAAAATATTAAATTATGTTTCCGGAAATAATTTACACTTTATTGTATTAGCAACGTTATCAGATATTATATTTGCATAGCAAAAGAATACCACGAAAAGAATGAATTGATTGTGTTTTGAATTACGAATTATGACCTTCCCTATCAAACTGCAACTAGAAAACTTTTTAAACAAACAAAGCAAGTAAATACAACTGAACTGTTTCAACTAGAATCAATTAAATTTATCCATAAATTAGCCACTAATGTAATTGTAGACGAAGAACTAAAACTTGTAAAAAATTGTAGTCAACGTGGACATAACATGAGAATATCAGAAAAATATTATATTCAACTTTCTAAAATAAGACAAGGACAATCGAGACTAATAAAAGGATGGAAATTATACAATAAACTACCAGACAAAACTAAACAAAAGACCCAGACAAACTTTTTAAAAGATGTATATAATATTATTTTGAACAGCAAAGTACGAATAAAAAATGTTTATATTATTTTTGTAAAATGAATGTAATAATCCGTAACGGTTAATAAATTACGAGTTATAAATCTCGTAATATTCAAATAAATAAAAAAATATATATATTTCATATCGCCGTCGTTCAGGCAAAAGTAACTAACCCTAAAAATGAAAGTTTTAAGTTAAATATGTCAATCGAAGCGTAAAATTATGTTTTTTAAAAGGAAAACGTTACTACGATAACTTTGTTTAAAAAAAAGTTTAAATCGATTTTTTTTTAATACGTGACTTGTTATGAATGAAAACATTTTTAGAAAAACACTCAAAAATATTTTCTTAAATAAAAAAATCATTTTAAAATAATAATAATTGTCCCTAATATTTCCTTCCTTTCAGGAATTTTTAAAGCTTTCCATTCTAGATTATAAACAAGCAAAATTCACTTACGCAAATTTCAGCTACTTTGCCTCATTAAAAACCTTCTAGATACTTTTTTTGAATCAGAAAGAAAAATTAATGATAGTGTTTATCAAAAAGACACCTCGATGATATCAAATTTATGAAATAAATGTAAGAACTTTTCAAAAAACAAGCATTTTAAAACTTATTATAATTTTAATACTTTAAGACCTTAAAACGCAGTATTATTCATATCAATATAAATATTTAGATGTAAAATAACAAAATTTAAAATTAAAAGAGAATAAAAGAAGTTTTGACATTTGTAGATCACTAAGAACACTCAATAAAGCTCATAAATTTTGTAAATGCCGACATGTTTGTGTTGAAATATGAATTATCTTCTCTGTTAATATAAAATAAAATTTTCTCTAGAATAAATTATGAATATTTTTGATGAGCAATAAAAAACTTCAAAATGAAAAATTCGGATTAGTTTTATTTCACAATGTTGATAATGGAAGAATGATAATATTTTTATTTTATTTTATTCAGGAAACATACAGTACGGTTATATAGTTTTATATTTTACGCAGTTAGACTAATGGACAAGTGAAGTTGCCATATTATTTAATAATTATATGTAAGATTAAATGAATGTACAGTAATGAGAAAGAAAAAAAACATAAATGGAAGTTGTTTAGAAATTTAAATTAAAGTTTAAATAAATATTTAAAAGTTTGTAGTTAGTATTTTACAAATGGAAATAATATTAAAAATGAAGAATGTTTTTTTGCAAAAGTAACCAAAAGGTAAAAATTAAAATAAAGAATGAAAAACATGCTCAAATGTAAAAAAATAAATCATTTTCAAAAAGGAAAAACATCAATAAACACAAACATATTTTATAGGATTCATAGAAACGATGAGAAGAATATTCTAATGAAATATAAGACAATAAATTTAAGTCGATTAAAAAAAACGTTTTCAAAATTAATGACACATTATAGTTAGAGCAGCAATAGATTGATTTTGTATACATATACCATATAAGTAATTAAAAGTAGTTTAAAAGTATAAAAACATGTCAATGTAGCACAGAAAAAAGAAAGAATAACAGGTATGGCAAGTAATATATAGAATTTGAAAAAGCAATAAAAGGAGAAGATTTTAAACCAAGGTTGATAAAATTTCATTAACGCGATATCAAGCATTTGATCTAATATTTGTAATTTGTTTTCACATTGTCCAGAACTTCCTAAGTTTATTTTAACTGATAGTGAAAATGCATAGAGTTCCTTTTATCAGAATTTATTTGTCTCTGATGAGATTCTCAGTAACATCCTAGCTTATACTTTTAATTTTTCGCATAAAGGTCAACAGTACACAATAAAAAAAACACGGCTGAGTTGTAAAAGCTACTACATATATTTTCATGTCTACATGTGCTCATAAAAAAGAGAAAAAAGGTCCTGTATTTTTGAAGTTTCTGATCTCGGGTTATTTATCGGTAAAATTGGATACAAAGGCGCAGTAAAAGAGAATGTTCCGTGAATTATGTATTCAGAAAACATTATCAAGTGACTATATAGGTCAGAAAATAAACCGTAGATGTTTTATGTCTAACTTTAGGAAGATTTTGCGAACAAAAATAAATAAAATGAAGTAATAAGTAAAGGGAAAAAGAAAATATGCGTTTTTTATAGAGTAAAAAAAGCTTTTTCACATCGATAAAAAATAATATTGAGAAACAGTCCCGATAGATTTGTCATTTTTTCTATTTTTTTTTTTTCGTTATAAGTATAAAATGATTGTCGCAGGAGACAAAATTAGCAGTTCGCGATGGAGTTCTAGTGCCGACACTTGTGTATAGGAGTGAGACATGGAATTGGAAAAACTAGGATAAAAGTAGGCTGAATGGTGTCAAAATTCAATCTCTCGCAAAAACAAAGTATGGCATTCTGTCTTCTCTACCTACCCCCTATAAAAAAATGCCGGTACTATTCTGTTCGTAGACTAGCTCTTGTATAATAGATTTATTTTTACATGAACGCCATAAATTGCCCTGAACATAAATATGAAAATACATATAATGAAAATTAAAAAGTTGCATAATGAAAACAAAAGTTACAAGTTAATACACATAAGCAATAGAAACATTTTTTAAATATGTACATCAATATGACAAAACAAAAAAGGGAAAACATTTTCTAACATATAGAAAAGTTTAAGAGCTTTATTGCGAGAAAAAAAGAAATCTGATTTGTTTTAAAACTATCAAGTCCAAAACAAAATATATCAGCCTTATTCTTATACTGATTACCATAGCTGTGGAGCCTAGGGATAGGCGAGTGCATGTGCTAGTTGGTTCTAGAACATGCAGAACAAAAAGGAGATATGTGGCGGGTGTGTCGACTAGGTACATGGGAACAAATTATAAAACTAACACCGGTTCTTTTTCGCTCTGCCAAGGATCCTCAGAACAGTGAACGAAATCTCATTAAACGGTGCTGTCGATGTGGTTTTACAGCAAAGGCAGGCATTCAAGAATCAAGCGGTGTTGTGACACACTCGCCATGTCAGCCTAGATTATGCCATATTTATACCTTTTGTTAATTATACCGTTTGTAAATTTAAATACTGTTTAGATTAAGTATAGATTAGGTTTTACTCATTTATGCCAATCTGTAAGGGTTAACTTAAGCCTGCTGATTGGCTTTTAATTGGAAAGTTTTAAAAATATGAGCCAAAGACAACAATTGATTATAATTTTGAAAAGCAGCTGGAACGTGAACTTAAAAATTAACAAATGGTAGAAATTTCTTCTGGACTCGTTCAAGTGAATCAGAATGTTCACTATAATGGGGCGACTAGACAGGAGTAACTTATTCTATGTGACTTCAATAAAGTGACTTGACTGGTGTGATATTTTTAAATTTGCTAGTAAGCCTCATTTGAGATCTTGTCAATATGTGTAAAAATAAACGTGCTTCGAAAACAAGTGCTTGAGAATAATATTAGATACACGGTGGTTCAGTTTTAAAATCAGCATTGAAGTCCGAGAACGGACACAGTATCCGCCTATAGCGGGTATCTTGATGGCAAGGTTGTGGACTTGGCTTGGAAACGTGTTTCGGATGCCGCAGGGGGGTTTTAATTTAATTTGCTTCCTTTACACACCTGCTGGCTCTTGTCTCCCCGGAAGGCTGTCGATGTCGATTTTTCGGCTGAATCTAGCGAAACTTAAGAACGTGGGATTGATATAAGAATAGATGAGGGTGCTGGCTATTGGTAGAGTCTCCTGGAGGCTTTTGGTGATGTCCACATGAAGAGCGGATGTGGAAAAGGAATCAAAGGCAATTTTTAGAACATTTAGTTTTTGCATTTTTGGTATTTTTTTATGAGACGAGTCTTCACTTACGATCGCTATTATTATTTGTTCTGTATATGGATTGAGAAATTATGATTTCGAATAAAGTAACGGTAAAAAAATCATTATTTATTTTAATTTTTACACTATGGTTACCCAAAGACTATCCGCATTTTTATTTAAAAACCAGTATACAAATGCTTTAATTTAATTGAAATACATCAAGTCCATAATTCTACATTAATATTTTTTTAGATGATTTCGTTTAATCCGATAGTATCATACAAAGCAAATTCAATCTCTTATCTTTCAAAAAAAGCTCGGTTTATAATGAAATAACCTTAAAGTTGCCGATTAACTGGATTTGATATAGAATAATGGGTATACCATTTAAGTTAATCTTTTTTCATTATGGCTTTTGTTTGTAAAAATCATCCCGTCCTCCTTTAACTATAATCTTCAACGGGTGATTAAATTGAATCTTCTAAACAAACCCCTAAAAGTGCGAAGAGCGGTGGGATACAAGGAAGATAATGCCTAAGAGGAAAGTCGACAAACTATACATTCGAAGTAATGCAAAATGTTTGTAGACATTTGTAGGATCTCACTCTAGGGAATTACCTAAGATAGAGATGTAGATATCACTGCAGAGATAATATAAAATAAAGCCTACGCATATAAAGGGCTAGTAACGTAATAACTCGTTTTTGGCTGGTCAGGTTATACTTTAGAATAATAATATGCCACTGGCTAATAGAGTTGCCCATTCGGACAAAAAACATTGTAAGATCATTAAGTACGAAGTTAGTTGCAGTTTACAAGAAATGCAACAAGCCGTGTGAACTCAAATTGAGAATTGCAAGCGCACACCGAAGCCATCATTTGTCATTAAACAAAAATCACAACAAAAATTTGGAACAATTTTGTTCTGTGCAATAGATCTAAACGGCTTTTATTTAAACATTAGAAAATTATAACTGTAAGTTTTAGACACTATTTAAAATATTTTTTTTAAATCAATTTTTTCATCTGTTTTTTCCCCTTGAAATGAATGAGCTTTAATTTTTTATTAATGCTACTAAATTCTACCAAATAATTACACATTCTATGAAACGCTATCATAAAATATTAATAACGCTGATAAATTTTATCAACGATATCCTCATAATGTATGTAATACTTAATCAATTGAGTAATTTATAAAAAAGCCTTATAGTAAATTTGTTCAAAATGTCTGGATTTGAACATTTTTCAATGTCTTAGAACGTCGATTATAATATTTTTTTGCGGTTTATTAAATAAAAAAAAATAACGCTTATATTTTTTAAACTAGCGTGCCTAGTATATATCTACTTGCGCTACGTCATTTGTTAAAGCTAAGAGGTAAAACCTTTTGACGTGGGTAATATTCATCTGACTGAATTGTTATATTTTAACTAGGAAACGCCTATGATAACTTTTGTAATTTTTGTATTTCTCGGAGCAGTTGGTAAATAACCAACAATGTTTTGAGCTTGTCCAAATGTTTGAAGACAAATATTAGATTTTACCCCTAAAATCCATTTTTATAACCTATGTAAAAATTAATATGGAATAAAAAGAACCGACTTAGGTGATTAAGATTATGTGGACATAAAATAAAAATCATTATCATTTTCATAAACGCACTTAGTGGTGCATAGGGCACTGTATTAGTACTCCAATTTCAGCGTACCTAGATCCATTTTCTTTTACGGAAGGAAAGGTGATCAGTCTTACGCTTCAAGTAAAACCAACTTAAAAATCGATAATTTATATCCATCCTACCAGGAATCAAATCCAGGGCCTCAAGAATGGTAAGCAAACACGCCAACCACTACACAACGAGACTGACTTTGAATTATTTTTCCAGAATTTTAACTGAGAGCAGCCATTGAGTCAGAACCGCACGGCTAGGATTCTGTTATTTTTATTTACAGTCATAACTGTACTCATTATCATCCGGTCACAGAATTAGTAATAATATCATCAATAATATCATTAGAATATATTTTATTTTAATTATTATTTTTTTCTTTCTTTCCATACGGGTTGATTATTTTTTATTGTTTTTGTTTTGTACTTTAGTTTAATTCTTTTAGGAAGTTTCATGTTATTATAATGTGAGCTATATCTATATTATGATTACCTTACCTTTATGTAAAAAAAATAATAATCAAGATACGCTGTGATTGGTGCACCAATGCAGTGCCCTATGCACTATTAGGTGGGGAAAGGGAACGATAATGATGTTATAATATTAAAATGAAATATGTTCTTGTTTATATGTTAAAATTGGCTCTACACTATTTAGCCATTTTCCAAAAAAAAATATATTGAATAACAAATATTTCAAAAAATCATCGAATATTATCACACGTATCTAAGAGAGATCAGACAGCAGATAATCGAGCAGCGATGTCGCCATGTTTAGCAGGGCGAGCGCACAGGAGTCGAGAACGAAGTTTGCGATGCGGTGGGTTTATTAGACTCTCCTCTTAAGACTAAATGTGATGGTCTGTGGGTCGTTGGACTCATAAAATAACAAACGTACAATCTCGTTGCAATAAAATGGAATAGGAAGTCTATTTCCTTCCTTTACCCGATTTTTGCGAACCAATGTACCGTTTAATCGGTCAGTCGTCCATTTTTATTCGTTTTTTCAGTTATTTAAGTCAGTGTTTATCAAACTTTTTTAATTTAAATATTTTTTTTGTACTTTTAACGTCCAAAGTTTAAATTTACTTCAAAGGAATATTTTTTTACTTCAAAAAATAATATTTTATTAAAACTTAATTCAGTTGATATGTTTATAATATGAAAGAATCGGATGGGGTGTTTCGGCTGTGGCCTGTTTTAGGAGTTCTTCCGCATTTCTTCTAGTGACTAGGAAACCACAGAAAACACGTCAGGAGAATGGAGACTGATGTCATTTGTTAACAAACCTTCCGATCTACTTGAAATTGTTCGGCATTTAGTGTCCTGCTATCATTGATACTTTTTATTGCCTTAACTATTTCTATCATGTGTAATGTTACCTTTCTTTACAATTCCTTTTGACTAATTACAACATGAAAATCTTGTAAATCCTCATTTAAACTTCTGCATCGCGTCTCCAGTTGCATTATCTGTAGGCTTAAACATAGGAGCAATGCATCAACAGAAGGGAGACATCTTGGAGAGTAACATCATTGCATGGGCAGGTGATGATCTCAGACATCTTGAATCTGTGAAAGTAACTCATAAATCCAACATGTCCCGTCAGGATTTGTGTAAGTTCGAATCCTGCACGCTGCAGTTTTCTTAAATCAAAGGCATAGTTAATAGATGGAAAAACCATATTTGTTACCTTTTCTGTAGATTCGATCAAATAGCGGTCATTCTAACCTTTTGAATACGCAACCCCCTTTAAGTTAAAAAAAATATCTGGCAAACCTGTGTTGCAATTCCTCAGTGGGGTCGCGAAATATTGCTTAGGGGATCGCGGTCACTTGAACGCCAGTTTTTCATCACTTTTATTATTTGGTTATTTTTGTATTGTTTGTGACAGGATCCCCCAACCAAAGCTTTGCGACCCCTCAGGAGTTCGCGGCCTACAGGTTGAAAAACACTTATTTTAGTTATCAAACGTACACTTAGGAACTTGATATTACACAAATGCTTAAAAAAATTATCATAAGGCTGAACAAAAATCCAATCTTTAAAAAAATCTATAATATTCTTTAAAAAAAATCGTTTCAAAACTAACTTTTATTAAATTCAAAGATGTATTGACTATTTCAATGATTGGTTTATGTAAATAAAAACCAACGTGTTTATTTAAATGTAAAAATAATGCTTTGAAATATTGGTTTTCTCAGAGAAAACCAACAAATAAATTCAATTGTTGGATAACTATATTTTCAATTTGTCTAAATGAAAACTTCCATATTCCTATCTCTAAAATGTTCTCAATGTCTGTTGTAATTTATTAATAAGATATTAGAGTTTTCATTTGATAAATAATTAAGGGGATTTAAAAAATATAATTTAATTTAAAAAACAATTCCATACATATGAAATTAGGTACATATAGATAAAAAAATATATAGGATTACCAACGAAGAGAAAAACATGTCTCAGATTTCATTGTACAATCATAGGGAAATATATTTTTTTTTTACATTTTTAAAGTAATAAAGTTTTAACAAATATTGTCCAGTTAAAACAATTTTTTCGTTTTAATTAGTAGCATTAAAAATACTTTTAAATTTGTAATTTTGAATTCCGGAAAAACGGTGATTCCATTGGCCATGCCCCTAATACGTCACGAATCATGGTTATCTGTTTATTGCCATTTAATTTTGTGTAGAACAATATCACGAACCTTGACGTCACATCAACCAAAGCCAAACATGTCGCATTTTTCTACGAACATATTTTTATTGAATTTATTTTTTACATTTATGTATGGAAACATTTCTCCACAATATCCATATTGATTTTGAAAACACAATGGATTGTTTTAAACCTATTTTATATATTTTTATCGGTATTCGAAGAATGTGTATGTTATTACCCTTTTGTTAAAATTTAATATTGTTTGATACTATAATGTAGGTATTAATAGACTAGAAAGGGTCCAACAATTTTGTTTTAAGCAGGTCGACTACCGGTTGAACATTAACTTCTCTAACCTTGCTGAAAGTATGCAGTACCATAGAATAAACACTCTTAAAAATCGAAGAATAATGTTGGACCAGTTTTTTTTATTCAAATTAATAAATAATAAAATTGATTATCCTAACCTAGTTGAAGGACTTCCATTCCGTGTGCCATCTAGACCGACAAGACAAAATCTTCCGTTTTACACAGAAAACGCGTCAACAAACTATTTCAAACAATCTACAATACCTAGAATATGCAACCAATATAACAATATATTTACCGAGGCTGATATTTTTTGTGACAATGCATGTAAATTTAGGTAAAAAATTATAGAAATTTTGAGAGAAGCAGATATTTAACTTTAGTATTATATATATACATTTTCATTTCGTTTCTTTTACATTTTTTATATTATACATAATTTAAATAATTGTACTATGCGAAAACAATTTTTTGGTGTGTGCGTGAGTGTCTTACACTAATATACAACTTAATTGGCAATATTTGTGTACATACTGTTTGTTTACCTGATAAAATAAAATAAATAAAAAAAAATAAATAAATAAAATAAATAAAATAAATAAAATAAATAAAATAAATAAAATAAATAAAATAAATAAAATAAATAAAATAAATAAAATAAATAAAATAAATAAAATAAATAAAATAAATAAAATAAATAAAATAAATAAAATAAATAAAATAAATAAAATAAATAAAATAAATAAAATAAATAAAATAAATAAAATAAATAAAATAAATAAAATAAATAAAATAAATAAAATAAATAAAATAAATAAAATAAATAAAATAAATACAATAAATAAAATAAATAAAATAAATAAAATAAATAAAATAAATAAAATAAATAAAATAAATAAAATAAATAAAATAAATAAAATAAATAAAATAAATAAAATAAATAAAATAAATAAAATAAATAAAATAAATAAAATAAATAAAATAAATAAAATAAATAAAATAAATAAAATAAATAAAATAAATAAAATAAATAAAATAAATAAAATAAATAAAATAAATAAGATAAATAAGATAAATAAGATAAATAAGATAAATAAGATAAATAAGATAAATAAGATAAATAAGATAAATAAAATAAATAAAATAAATAAAATAAAATAAATAAATTATATAAATTAAATAAATAAAATAAATAAAAAAAATAAAATTAATAAAATTAATAAAAAAATATAAAAAAAATATTTATATATTGTTTTAACTGAAGAAACACAAGCAATAGAAAGTCCTACAATATGTCATGTCGGTTTATAAAAGCACGTTCTTGATTTTTTTGTGTTAAACGTGATGGAATATGATGTTCGTATTAAGATGTTATAGTATTAAATACAGCACACACAAATCATTATTTAATGTTTTAAGAAGATACTTTTATCAACGCGGGATAACTGCATCGAAAAATATAGATGACTAACCTGGGTAGGTGAACGAGTACATTTGTCTCCGGACATTTTACTAGATATGTTATTAAATAGCAACAACAAATTGAATATAATATAAAACGTTGTTCAATACATCATTCGTACTTCTATTGTTAGTATTCCAAATCTCCCCTTAATAGTTTTTATATACATACATATGTAGGTGCATATAATTCCATATTCACCTACATCAAATTAGTCAAGGGTCATTTACAACGACCCTTACTGTTTCGGATTCGTGTTATAAGTGTTATAATACTGTCCCCTTATGTATTTGTATACCACAGTCTATTGATAAACCATTAAACCGTGTTCACTTGTTCGCCGTAGTTAATTGGTAATTTATATACATCGGGCTAATCAATGGTCGTTGTGTTAACTTATCTATTTGGTCATAATGCACTGAATAAAGATGTGCCAAATAATATTTCAGAAAATACAAAACCTAAATTACAAAAAAATAATATGGAAAATATTTGTATACATGTATACAGTATTTATTTGCCTTTAAGTAAAATTACTATATTGGCTCATTGGCAGGAGTCTTTAATAAAGAAAAACAATGAGAGGAAGAGAGGACTGTGTAAGAAATAAAAAAGGTTTTTTTGTTTTTTTTTTGTTTTATTAATAAATTTCATAAATGGTACATGTTTTTTAAAAATTCCATACATATCTACTTTTACACATCTAGTAAATGTTATCATTGTAGCTCTTCAAAAAAACAGACTAACTCTTGTGCTTGGAGAGTGACTTACACTGTTGTAGTTGTTTATTTATAAGAGTTTATATAATTTTAAAAATGAGTACATGAGAAAAAAAAAACACAGGATATATAAAAAAACATAGGACATTTATATTACGAAAAATTTAAGAATAAATTAAAGAAAAGCTTCATGACATAATTAACATTAACTGTATTTTGAAAAAAGAGATGTATGTTTAATATGTGCCCGTGTTTATAAATTTTGTGTTTTTATTTAATATTTTTTGGTGTTATATTTTCTCACTTTTTAAAATTGTTTAATTTTTTATTTATTTTATTATTTTATGTTTTATTTTTATGTTATTTTGTAAACTTGCCAAACACAAGAGCTAGACTCTTTTTTGGCAAGTTCAACCTTAAGTGTTCCATTTTTCTACTGAATGTATGGTTTATTTATGCTAATAAAGGTTTTTATTTAAAAAAATAAAAATAAAAAAATAAAGAAAAATCATAAAAAAATACTACATCCATACAAATTAAAATTAAATGTAGTTTTCGCACGTGTTCAAAAAATTACTTTAGATTTACTTTAAATTCATTTATTGATATATTATTATAATAGTTTTTAATTCATTGGGAAGATTATTATAATTTTTTACACCTTTAAAGACAAAGCTATTTTGACCGAGACTAGTGTTGAATTTTAATTTTAACGATTTAAACAAAGTATCTGTAGAAACATCTTTTATAGTGGTTGCAGATAATGAAAAACTTTAGCCCTACTGGAAATTGGATACAATAAATGTTTTCTTGCGCGCAGTAAACATTGGAGTATTCAATTATATGGCAAAAGTTCCCAAAAATGTATAAAAAATAATAATTTAATAAAAAAGAACTACTTTGAATGGCTTCACTGGTTCTCATGAATCAACCAACGATATGAGAGTTATGAAAGAATTTCGGTTAGCTTGCCGTCAGGGGATTAACTGATGAACTGATCAAGAATAAGCGGAAGAGAACCTCTGACGCCACACGCGGAGTTATTTCAGAAACACAAATCTTTAAAAAATCATAACTTTCCGTGTGTATCAAGCGTCTTGACCACTAGACCACGGAAGCCGTTTTTTTACAATTTACATTTAAAATTATTATTGTGGTTGATAATTAAAAGAATTCCTGACTGTTTTACTAGTAACACTTACTTTACAGCACTGGTTCAATTCAAAATGTGTAATTTTCAAGAAGCACCACAATTAACCGAATTTGCATTTTTTGTATTATGAAAATGAGCTGTTATATTAAAGCTAAAAAATATAAGTAATAACGGGTATTTTTAAATTTAACTCTGAATTATTTTAAGGTAACGTACAGTCAATCATGATTGATAACATATTTGAGAAATAAAACAAGTATAAGTATAATAAGTATTTTCAATTAGCAACTTATATGTACATATAAGTTATTACATCATATTTAAGATAAAATTGATGACGAAAGACGTTTGTTTTGAAATTAAAAACAAGTGGAACATTAAGTGATTTAAAATTATCAAATTATTCACATAAAAATACATTACTGATCAAAAATAATATCATTATATATATTTTTTTAAATAAATGATTAAAAGTAAATAAACATGGATTTACAAATAAACACGTTCACAAATAAAAATATTAAATCACATTTGTCAAACAAACGTAATTATTTGTAACATCTGTCATTATGCACATCTTTACCTGCAACATATTGCTAACGTAGAAACACAAATAGCAATAAAACATTTTAAGTTATGTATTGAGTTTTTCTACTGACATTTCTTGGTGGAACTGCATTTTAATTATAATAAATAAAATACGTATACAGTTTTATTCCACTTTGATTCATAATTTTTTACCAGTGACAGAGTTTCGTCGTGACCGACATCGTCTGACTGGTCATACCAGTATTTTTATAATTATAATTTTAAGTTATGTTATTTGCCTGCAGTAAAAGTATTTGTATATTTAAACTAATAAATTTATAAATGTGTAAAATTCTAATAGCAGAAAATTAATTCTCGCCCCAATAAAATTTTCAGTATCATGAATGTAAAATTGAAATAAAAATGCCTTGAAACAATATAATGTTTACGACTGAATTTATTGATACTTATTAGAAACGATTAAAACAGCTGTATACTTTATTAGTATCGGTCTATTCCTAGGTACTATAAACATAAACCTTATAAATTTGGTTTATTGCGCCTTTGTTATTTGAGGCTAACCGACCCGTCTTAGAAATTGGTAATGAGACCACAAAATGGCGGTTGTATTAGACCACACAGACCCCTGCGTAATATATTATGTAAATCTTATTAATTTACGAAATTGGAAAACTATTTTCTTGAAAGGTCTTTAAATTTAATTCGATTACATAATAAAGTAAAATGCGATTCACTTTTTCTCCTTGTTGATATCCAAGTTGCGTAAAAAAGGTTAGCTTGAAAAAATCGTCATCTTCGTTTTTACAATGGATCGTTTTTTCATATTATATTAGTTATCTTTACATTGTTTTATTAAAATTAAACGTGTTTTTATTTTATATGGTAGAATAAGCTTTGCACTATTAAGCCATTTTTTCTTGAATAAAATAGATTATTACTAAGGTTTTTCTACCTGACGGAACTAGTAAGTCATGGTAAGTTTATTAGCCTATATCTATATACGTAATAATTTCTTATCATTTTCTGCCTGATGAGGATTTTAGGTTTAGTTTCACACCAATTGGCAACATTAATAATTGTTTATTGGCCATATTTTCAAAATGGCGGCATTTATAACAACACCGGTGACATTTCGCAACGTTCTGTTTGTTTTGTGTTCAGCAATAATGCGTGTTTCGCAGATTTAAAACTAGGTAAGTCCTTTAAAATGACTATTGTTTGTTGATTGCTGTGTTTATGATGCATTTAATAAAATATTTATATGTATTAGAGACGCCTCGAGCCATCGCCAAAAGATTGATGTCCTATAAATGTTATTCTTAAAAGCAAAAGACGTTACCCGCGACATTAAATCTGAACAGTGATCCTATTAAGAGAAGAAAGACGAATAATATGCCTGTTCCCAATAATGTTTGCTTAGGAAAAAGAGGATTACATTGGCCTGTATCCGTAAGAAAAACAGTCGATGTGGAATGTGTAGTTTGAAGAAAATAAAATCATGACCCTTATTATCGTGCTCACGTTGTAAAGTGTATTTATGCTGCACTGATAAGAATAATTGTATGAATGAATGTCATAATATTGGTCGGTGTTTACTTTTTAGTAAGTAATTACTGCATGAATGTACCTGAAAGTCACGTTGTTATAAAACCAGGATAAAAAAGATTTTCAAATACATTACGTCTAAATGAACTCCTAACTAAACACAAATAATAAAAAAAATCTAAAACAAAGTTTTGTGATAACTTAAACATATTTAACAATCATATCTATGCTTTGTCAATGGGCGATTTCACCTTATTTAAGATATTTATTTATTAATTTATTTATATAAACACCCAATGGGCATTTTTAAGGACATATTTATGCATAGAAAGTTATTATAAAGAAAAATAGAAAGACACAATAGTATATAGTAGGCTTTGTGGGAGTGGAAGCGAGAGAGAGGTGTTTATAATTGAATTTGATTCAGTGATCGTTTGAAATAAGACATCTCGTTATCAAAAAAATCAAGACTGGTACGTTTGTTGGTAGACCCGAGACTTCTAGGCATAGGGGAATGAAAACCATAATTAGTTCTATGGTTTTCGGTATGAAAGAGTACGTTTTGTCTGAGGCTTCTAATTGGGATATTAAATTTTATTGAATATTGATTTAATTTTATTTAGTAATTTAACAGCCAAAGAATAATGAAATATAAAAAAAACCTTCGAAATCAATAAAAACGAAATGAACCCAGGACCTCGAGAATGGTAGACTGACGCGTCAACCACTACACAACGAGGCGGACTTATCTACAGACGATTTTCATATTCAGCATTTTTACCGAGAGTAGCCAGCGAGCGAAAACATTTGTCAAAAGTTCTGGTTCTATTTTACACATACAACTGTATTGTTCATTCGCCTGAACATCGAGAAGTTATACAGTTTAAAAAAAAATTAAACGATGATTACTTAAATACATGTAATTTTAGTTCATAGATATTTCAGTTATTTTTAAAGAATACGAATGAAATCGTATTAGTAAGGTAGCTGTTTTAAGTTTCACGGTAAAGTTAAAATGCTTTCATGTTTATTAAAAACAATCCTAATAAGCCCAGTTTTTTTATACATTTCAATCAAATATGTAGATTTTAAAATGCGAATATAAAATCAATTTTAAAATACGCAAAATGGAAGTTCACGCGCAACACATCGCACTGATTAGCAGCATCTGCGTTATAAATTATCTGTTAACTAGTTAATTTACTCAGTTGACAGGTGCAACACTTACCTTGCGATTCAAGGTGACGCATAATATTAGAGGGGATGGCATTAATAGGGAGGGGCTCAGATAATACAATAAGGTCTTAATTGGCTCTCCCCTTAAATCAGGTGCTGTAAATAATAATTCATTATTAAGATAACATCACGGATTATAAATTGTAATTAAACCAAGTTCCCAAGTTATTAAAATATTGGTAGCATAAATTCGGAAATTCTTGAATTTTTACTCTTTCTGAGGAATGGTCTTATTGCAGTACCTTGTCAGGTCTCCCCGACGTTGGCAATCACTGCAGCGAAAGCCTCTCGGTCCTGCGCTACACCGCAGCCAGGACAATCATGTCACAATACTCGCCATGAGAAAAGATGACCAGAGTGGTTTCCCATTGCCTTCTCCGGTGGATTTTTCTGTCGGGGCTGCCTTCCCTTTGCTGGTTGATTTGGTTTTGAGGCGCCAGAAAATCGCTTTTCATCCTCTCGTTATTGCCCAGGGTTTGCAACGTGGACGCTAACGAGTTGAACTAGTCAGTAGTGTTGCCGGTGGAATGCAACTGGGCGTTTGCAGCATTTTATGGAATCACACCCTCTAGCAAGAAGTGACTCACTGTGACCTTACTGACTACTAATTAATAAATTACGTTTTTTAATGTTGTTTGTTGTGTTAGTACTTCATTAGTTCCGACTCAACATACGGTCTTTAGCTCACGGTACATAAGCAAATGCCGCGATTATGAACGCTATCTTCATCTGTAGTTAAATATCGAGACGGTACACTTAACTTCTGTCCTATATCTACATACCTCGGTAGGTATGTTCTACCGACTTGTCATTTCGACGTCATATGATCTAGACTCATATATTTTATCGAATACCAGTACCTTAGAAGAACATGGAATTGGCAGAGGAAGGATAAAAGCCGAGTAAACGTGGTTGAAATGCGATTTTTTAGACAAATGTGTGGGAAATCAGTACACGACAGGGTTACAAATGATGAAATCAGGCGAGAGTGTAAATCTGAGTCAAGTATAATTGACAAGATTAAGAAAGGGTTTCTGAGATGGTTTGGAAACGTAGAACGAATGGACGACGAAAGAATGGTAAAACAAGTATATAGGGTGAAAATGAACGGTAACGACGAAGACGACCAAAAATACGTGGCATGATCCGATAAACCTAAATTTCAAGTCTATTCATGTCAAAATAGGGTTGTGGTCCTGTGGCTAGTGTCTCGGACTTATTTACCAAAGGTCCGTGGTTCGAATCCTACTCTACCCCAACTTGATTCACATTTTCTAACAGTGAGTTATTTACAATTCTTTGAAAATGGCCTTAAAAATTAAATATTTGGGTAAATCATAAGAACGCAAATATTTCTTTTCAATTAAAAAAAAAAAAAACAGGCAGAACCGAAGGGCGTGTATAACAAGATGCATGAATGAAAAAACTATAAATGTACGCCAGAATAGACCTGTGTGGCGGTCCATTCTCTCTGCCTACCCCTACGGAGCGGGATGGTTGTAGTAGTAGTAGTAGATGATAAAATACGGGAGTTCATTTTTTGGCGTTTTGAAGTTCAAATTGCTGAATTTATCGTGATAAGCGTTTATAAACTCCAACAAATCCTAGTTCAAGCAAAAAATGCTCCCTTAAACATGATTTTTATATGATTTTTTACAATAACTAATACGGTATGCTCAACTCTCGAATGCAATAATTAAATTTTTTTTCTTTGCAGGGATAACTCACGAAAACGGAGCTATTAAAAAAAATGTATACACGGGGTGACGGTGATATTAATTTTATGATTATTATTTATGCAGAGTCAAACTAAAAAATACGCTTTGAATAAATAAAAAAAAACAGTTTTTTTTTTAAAACTGTAAACGTCAATTTGATAACATTATTGACAGGGCCCATAAACCCCGAATTGCTCTCTTCAGCAGGGGTACTTAAAACTTTAGGCCGAGTTTTGCGGACCCGAAATTTTAAGGTTTGGAGACATCTGTTGTAAACCATTACTTCAGAACAGCTTTCCTGAGAATTATGAGACTAATTTACGAATCAGAGTTGTCGTTAAGAGCATTAGCGAAGTCTACGAATGTTCGGATTTGATTTAATTTCTCTACCTTTTCTGTCATATATAGAGAAATCCAAATAGTCTGTCATGTATTCCTGGTAAAAGTATTTATTTTATAATTTAAATTTCAGTCATAACACTTTGCTTTCAACCGCTCAAATATATTTTTTCATTACCGACCAGTTTTGACGCCTCAAATGATTATTTATTTATTTATTTTACAGAAAAATACAGTCTACAATGATTTAGTGAAATAATAAAAATAAAGTTTGAAGACGTTTAAGTGAAGTTTCTAAATATCATATCATACATATTAAATTATGGTTTAACAAAAGGGTGTGATGGTGTATGTTTTGAGGTATAATTGAAAATTGAATTTTAGTAATATTTTATAATTTGCAGTGTCTTAAGTCTAATACATATTTTAAAGGAAATATAAACATATATATTTAAAAACAAAAAAAAATAGTTTTTATTATCTACCCAAATATTAATATTTTTCGGACCGTTTTCAACGGGTTGAAAATAATGTACTACGAGAAAATGTAAATCTGGTTGTAGTAGAGCGAGGTTCGAACCTCGAACCTCTGATTCGTGAATCCGCAATACTAGCCATAGGACCACAACCCGGTGCAGGACCATAACTTAATCATTAGTATTAGAAATAAAACACCTAAAATTTAAAAACAGGAATCATATTTAATTCTTAATATGTTATACCTCGATAAAGAAGCAAATGTAGCTCAGAAACCGGTCGGTAATTAGATACGTAACTATTAATTTTAAGCAAAGTGTAATTTTTTTTTAAAATATAATTTTTTAGAGATATAATTAATTTTCTGGAAAAATGAAAGGCTCCGTGGCGCAGTTTATTAGACGGCCAACTAAGAAACTCACGTCGCGGGTTCGATTTACATCGATAGTTCAAGTTCGTTAAAAAAAAACATTCAAGAAATATTTATTTTTAATTGGCCTGGGTGTTGTGGTCATTTTTTATAACGTCCTTCCATATCTACTGTTTCGCACCTGCTGACGGGTATCTAAATACAGGCTTAAATGATAAAAAATACTTTGTTGGGAGAGAAGAAGAGAATGTGCAACATACAAGATATTTTATTAGCGAGTTAAGATTTTACGTTACTATCGCAATATTATTTACTGTTCTGGGTTTGTTTAAAAATTCTTTCATAGGAAGTATAAAAAATAGAAATTAAAAAAGAAGTTTAGATATTTTCAGGAGTTTTCTGGTATATATTCAGTAACATTTCATATCTCTCTTCAATCCATGCTTCATGTCTGAGGATGGTGATCACGTCTGACTCCAGGCATGGCTCTTCTCTGGACAGTTTTCCTCTTCCTGGAACGGACCTGTGCTCTTCTATGGGCATTTGTTAGTGATAATTCTGATAATTCAGTGGCCAAGTCGCTTCATCCTGTCGGTCGACATCCACGCGACCTTATCGCGACGTCTCTTCGACACTTACCCAGGAAGACAGTTTTATCCAAACTATAAGAGTTCCCCTGGAAATATGTCCAAATAACTGCAGGATTTTTTTCTCGCACATGGATGTTTGTCTTTCTCTTATGTCTAGTTTCTGGAGTAGAGATATATTTTATATTTCATATACTTAATTGAAAATTCACCATCATCCTTCCATGTCCACTTCCTAGTTGGAGCACACGGTGTCAACAATGAGTCTCCAATCATCTCTGTCTGCAGCTTGCTCCTCTTAATCCTCCCACGTCAGACTTGCGTCCCGAAGTTCAGACATGAACTGCCAACGAACAGTCAGAATCGGGGGTCCAGGAGGTCAAGAACTAGATGCCTTGTAAAGAAGGCAAGCGTGGTAAAGACTCTCAGAAGTAATCCGCAGTACATGGCGCTCTCCGGATCTTTATCTTGTTTTGGTATATGCCGATTGTAGTAAATACCGTAAGGGCAACCCAATCCAAACAGGTTGGCGTTGATAAATCAGACGAAAAAATATATAAAGGTGGTCCATGCCTGATTGAGTAGGTTTAGCTGATCTCAGGGTTGACAAGGTTGTTGCTCGTAGGCTTTGAGAATGTAAGGTTAATCACCTTACCACCTCAAAATCCATTACTACTACTACTACTACCATCACGCCAATTCTCCGTCGTGGTAGGCAGAGAGGATGGACCGCCACATACGTCTATCCTGGCATAAAATCCTAGCCTCTTCCACATTCATACATCTTGTCATACATGCCCTTCGGTTCTGTCTGCTTTTGACATGACCAGACTTAAGATTTTGGTTTATCTGATCATGCCACGTCTTCCTTGGTCGTCCTCGTCTAACGTTGCTGTTCATTTTCGCCATATATACTTGTTTTACCTTTCTTTCGTCGTCCATTCGTTCTACGTGACCAAACCATCTCAGAGACCCATTCTTAATCTTATCAATTATATTTGTCTCAGATTTACACTTTTCGCCTAATTTCATCATTCGTAACCCTGTCATACATTGATTTCCCACACATTCATCTGGGAGATCGCATTTCAACCACGTTCACTCTGCTTTCATCCTTCCTCTGCCAGTTCTATGTTTCACTTCCATACATAAGTATTGGGACTAAAACTCCATTTTGACTAAAACTCAAAATCCATCGATTACAAAATCACCACAAACGGAAAAATTAAAGAGATAATAACTTTCACCTAAAGGAAGGAATGTCAAATGTTATACTGTGTGTAAAGTTATCGCATAAACCCTCAAATCACATGTTGGACCATGAACATGTTTAAATATTCATCATCTTTCTTAAAAATATTTGTACATTTATGTTTTTATATCGGCCAATTTTAATAAAACTCCTTGAAAAATAGATATGCTTAAAATGTTTCCGGTGAAATTATCATATATTGAAAAAAAAATCTTGTCCAATTATAACAGGTTAGTATAATATACCACAATTTCAAATGTGAAGGAAAAATATCCATTAATTAAACGCTAGAAAAAGTGGGTTGCGGCTTGTTTGGTGAGGGGATATATTTCTGAGTCAAGATGATCATCAATCACTTCTTCAAGATTGTCAGTGTCTGGACACTCTTAAAGCAACCTCTCTAATCCCCCACCATTGTAATTCAATGAAAAGCTAAGAAGTAAATGGACACAAGAAAAAAAATCACTCTACGCCACAAACAGATTTCAGAATTTTTGCTTCATACTATAAGAACTAAAAATGAACCCTTTAAACAAGCAAAACAGCGAACATAATAAAAAAGAGCAACACAGAAATTCGACCTTTAAACACGAGCTTAGTATTACAATTTTTTTTTTACTTACATTTATTTTAGGAAACTACTGTTATTCTTCGTTAGAGATTTTAGTTTAATAAAACGATTATTACGTTCATGTGAAACTGTGTACTTGTTTATATAATGATCTAAGTCAAAGGAAATTGCCCTTTTTACCAACTACTTTTTCTGGCATATTACGTTATTTTGTTTCAACACAAATAAGATTAACGATACTTGGACATAAGTTAAGTTAAGGGTATTTCTTGGAATAGTTGAACCGTAAGAAATATACTAAAAATGAATAAAGTTTTAACACAAAGCTCATGTATTAATGTTGTTTATTGTGTTAGTACTTCATTTGTTCCGACTCGACATACGGTCTTTAGCTCACGGTACATAGGCAAATGCCGCGATTATGAACGCTATCTTCACCTGTAGTTACATATCGAGACGGTACACTTAACTTCTGTCCTATATCTACATACCTCGGTAGGTATGTTCTACCGACTTGTCATTTCGACGTCATATGATCTAGACTAATATATTATATCGAATACCAGTACCTTAGAAGAACACGAAACTGGCAGAAGAAGGATGAAAGCCGAGTAAACGTGATTAAAATGCGATTTCTTAGAGGAATGTGTGAGAAATCAATATATAACAGGGTTATTAATGATGAAATAAGGCGAGAGTGTAAAACTGAGTCAAGTATAATTGATAAGATTAAGAAAGGGTCTCTGAAATGATTTAGTCATGTAGGATGAATGGACGAGAAATGAATGGTTAAACAAGTACATGGGGCGAAAATGAACGGTAACGACGAGGATGACCAAGGAAGACGTGGCATTATCAGATAAACCAAAATCTTAAGTCTAGTCATGTCAAAGGCAGGCAGAACCGAAGGGCGTATATAACAATATGTATGAATGTGGAAAAAGCTAGAAATGTACACCAGAATAGAAGTGTGTGGCGGTCCATCATCTCTGCCTACCCCTACGGGGAAATGGCGTGATGGTAGTATTAGTAGTAGTAGAAGATAAAATACGGGAGTCCACTTTTTGACGTTTTGAAGTTAAAATTTCAGAAATTATCGCGATAAGCTATTTTATACGTGAATAAAACGATGCCTACCTTCATCATAAAACTCCCTTTTTAAGTTGAAATAGAAATCTGAAGTGTACCTTGATTAAATGCAAAAAATATTAATAGTCCCATTTATGATATATTAATGTGTAGTTTTATTATTCAAATAATCATTATATTACTTTGAAAGTTCTTTATATATAGAAACTAGCGGACCCGACAGACTTTGTCCTCCCCAAACGTTGGCTTGCCTGTCAATACCTTGGAAAAAGACTTTTCATTGATTAGTAGGTACCTAGGTACTTATTATTTATTGATTCCAAAAATATATATTTATTAATATTAAAATAAAAAAATTAAGTAGGTACCATTTTATGGTTGAATTTCAAACATAAAATATTTTTTTTTCAAAAATAAAATTATTTTTTAAAATGTCAAACTCAGCTCTTTTCACTATCAGGGGCGCGCACTTCCTTCCTGAATTCGATTTTCAAAAAAGTATTGAATGTAAGTTAATATTATTTAAATATTATCAAAAATCCAGTAAAAAGAAATAAATGGGAAGAAATTATAAGGAATGTAAGGAAATAATCTGATTGGGGTCCATAAAACGTGAATGTTTTTTGTAAACAAAAAAACAAACTGTTTTTAAACGCAAAAAAACAATATCCTTCCATTTTTTTGTAAATGCATTCTCGTCAAATGCAACTCTGATAGGTCGATAGGAAAAAGATTTATGCTCCAAACTTTTTTTTACAGATTCAATTGAAAATGGTAATATCTATGAACACACGCAGCGCAAAGATTTACATTTTGCTTAAAACCGCCTAAAAACACGTACATAAAAATTATATACATAAAGATTATCTCGTTTGGTTCAAAAGTTATTATGTTTTGGAAATCGCACAAAAGCAAAATTTTGTTTCCTGAACATTTCGCTTAATCACTCCTGTGGATTCCTTTAAGATATATATATGATTGAAGAAATGATAAATAAAAAGAGCTAGGTTGTGGCCTGTGATCAGACTTTCGATTTTTTGTACCGGATAAAAGATCTGAGGTACAAGGTTCGAATACTGCTGTACCACGAATCATTAGGTATTTATTTATTAGCACCTTTACATATTATTTATGACTAGTTGCAAAAGGTAGTAAATATTTGGGTAAATAATTAGAAATACCCAGTATCATAAAAAATAAATTTAAAGTGTATTTATATGATTTACTTTGTATTTTATTTAAAACATTTTTAATGTTTCATGTTGTAGGATTGTTTATGAAGGAATTTATCTATACCTTCTGCTTTGAACAGCAACGACACAGTTTTTACTGAAAATACATAGAATATTAAATATTGAAAATAATGTTTAAAAAATATATAAATTATGTTTCTTTACTGCATACTAACACAAAGTAAATATTAAAAAAAATAAATGTTCAAATCATTTACTTTGTCATCAAAAATTTTCATTGGTAAAGGTAAAGGTGAAAGTGTATTTTAGTATTTGCATGTTGGTGTAGTGAGTGTCCTGAAGAAGAGACAAGTACGTCTCGAAACCGGTAAATATAAAGTGTTAGAAAGTGGTCAAATACAAATATTTAGTAACATTAACAAATAACTAGTTTTTAAAAAAATACAGTATTTCCATACACGTAAATGTTTTATAAAAAAAAAATATCTGATTACAAATTTATTGCATGGATCTAACACATATTTATTTCCAGGGAATTTTTATAACACTAGAGTTATCTTTGTCCTATCTACAGTTAGTTCGAACTAACTTCGCGAAGAATTCTCCTTTGACTCGTCAAAATTAAATATTTTTTTTTACAAAATATTTTTTTAACTTAAGTAAATCTACATTTAAAATAAGAGGTCTGAGAAAAAAAATGGTTTCCATAATTCGTTTTTCCATTTAATTTCTAACCTATTCTACCTATTCACTTATATGTAACTTTAGCTAAGTTAGAATGGAAGTTTAAGTATTATTTCATCATTTGTAACCCTGTCATACATTGATTTCCCACACATTCGTCTAAGAGATCGCATTTCAACCGCGTTCACTCGGATTTCATCCTTCCTCTGCCAGTTCCATGTTTTACTTCCATACATAAGTGTTGGGACTAAAACTCCGTTGTGCACTGCCAGTTTAGCTTCGATTGACATATTTTTATTTAACGTAAATAATAATAAATACTGGTGGTTATTAATTTTGTGGCGTTATTAAAAAATAATTGCGCTAGTACTCTGAAGTAAGGGACTTATAAAATATAATAAGAGATCTTAAAAAATATTATTTGTGTGCTTTTGGTATATCACCATCATTCCTTTTCTGCAACTAATGGAGCATAGAGCACTGCATTGGTACACTAATCGAGTATCTTGACCATTTTTGTTACACGAAGGTAAGAAGATCAGTCTTACGCTTCAAGTTCGAGACCACGGCCTTTAAAATATACTGGTGTGAAAATACCCTTTTTAATAAATATTTCATATCAACCATGTTCGGAAATCGAATCCAAGACCTCTCGCACGGTGTATAAGTAAACGTTTATAAACAGTATTTTTTTTACAATTTCATGTGACTGGAATCATGAAATATCGAGTAACATTTAAAATGTGCGTGTTGACGGAACATTTAAAACCCCTATTAAAAACTTTTACTGTCAATTTTGGGTTTGGCTTGCGTGTTATTTGATGTATATACGAATAATAAATCAAATGGCGCAAGTGTCTTTATAATCCCCACTAACAGGTGCAAGAATCTGCAGTTTTGAAAATAATGATAAAAAAATGTTTTCAAAGATCGACAATCATAAAATAGCCTCAAGGCTAAGGGATATCCTTAAATACAATAAGGATGCCAAAAATACGGTTTGATTACATAATGATATACGAGTACGGTGTGTCGTCAATACAATGTATCTACTCATTAAAAACGATTTTACGATGTTTTTCATATAATTTTTATTTTATTTTAGAACATTCGTTTTAAGAAATGTACTAGTATGGTTGATGAATTTTATTTTTATATCCGAGTAAACTCGTATATATACAGGGGTAGGCGCTCGAACTGTTACCAACTGCACGCTGCTGTAGCAAACAAACGGCCAATGACAGTGCGCTCATGTTTTGATACGTGTCAGTCTGCTATATTGTTAATATTTCTATTAAAGCATATTGTTCTACGTTGCAGTTAAAAAAAGTTATTGAAATGGAATACAAATTCAACAGTGTTACAGTGTTATTTCTCTGTATTTGGCTAGAAAATTGTAACCGGCCATTATTAATGAGCTACGAGATTTACATGTGAACAAAATGTTTGTGTATTGGACCATTTCACGTAATAATGATACTGACAGCATAAGACAACGCCATGGAGATGGACATCCAAAAACAGCAACATCGACAGGAATGGTTTGAAAGGTGAAAGCTAGAATTCAACGTAATCCACGAAAAAAGCGCAGTTCAATTGGCGAAAAATCTCAGTGTGTTTGCTCGTAACATGGGGTGTATATTTAAAAAATGATACACAATTAAAGCCCCACAAAACACAAAAAAGTTCAAGATTTAACGAATAAAGCGAATTGCTCTGCAAAAGCAAGCGCCTGCGTCAGTGATGATTTGGGCCGCGGTAACTGACACAATACGCTCACCTTTCTTTTTTTTGAACTAGGTGTAAAGGTAAATCAGAAAATCCACAGTGAAAAGATTTAAAATTATGCGTTGTTACCTTAAACACGTTAAAAAATTGGTAAAATCTATTGGACGTTTCAACAAGACTCGGCACCATTCTATAAAGCCCGAGAAACCCAACGTCTTTTACAAGAAAAAGTTCTCAGATTCATTTCATCGTTTGTCTCCAAACTAACAAATAAGTTGTTGTATTCATATAATTATTTTACACCTATTTTTTAAATTATTTTTTTCTCCATTTTTAATTATTTTAATTGTTATTACTTTGATTTTTTTTAGGTGATTTAAAATAAATCAATTGCTCTTTGGATTTGATATACTTAAATTTTGTACCCGAGTAAAAAAATTTTTTTTTTGAAAATTATATAAACTCCCTTTGTTTATATTTTTTATTTTATAATCTTTATCTAATCATGTTCTTTATACAAAACTGCTGTGTTATAGTTCTCTTGTAATATTATATTACATAATTATTTTTTTCTGTAAAAAGTGTTTAAAAAATATTATATAAAATTTATATTTCTGTAAGGTAAAAGGCACTACGTGCCGTGTAAAATAAATAAATAAAACGCCAAGCGACGTAAGTTATAACATCCAATAATATACATTTTTATAGAGACAGACGGATCAAGTGTTTTGATTAATTCCTAAAGTTTGATTGATTTACAGAGAAACTTTGATTACTTTGAATTGGTTTTAATGCATTGAGAATATTTTTTAAAGTTTTTTTTTAGATTAATATTAGATTATAATATATAACGTGCGCATTTATTCTAGTCAGTACTTACTGAGTTAGTAACGTAAGGTACATATTTAATTCTGGTAAAAATAATCAAAAGCTCGGCTAAAAATGATATCTTTGATATGATTTTTTTACGTGTTACACACTGTTTTATTATTTGTACGTGGTTCCGTACAGCATCGTAGTCGGAATACGAATTTCCAGAATCGTTTTGAGAAAATAAAATAGGTATCTCGCGCGGTCGGTGAACGTTGCGAAGTCTATAAAAACACAGTAGAAAGGAAATGATTGTGATAGCTAGAATATGGCGAGTTGGGATAAAAAGGGAATTCCGCCGTGTATTTTATAGGAAGACGCATTACGACAGGGCGAGGTACGCCGGAGGGCAGAGGGGAGAGGAGATGATGTGTGGGTAGTGAATAGTGACACACCTTACACACGGTGTTAACAATGTGACAGGTTCTAAAAAAAAAAGAATTTTCGACGTTTGCTATTAACCCTTTCAGTACTGAATTAATTTCTGCAGATGTGAAAAAAATTTTGAATTCTGTACCGACACTAAATGAATGATTTGAAAGATTTAAAGTATTTTCAATCGTTTTTTGTCTTTCAGCCTCAGAGGTGGGGGTCAGTGCTATTCAAGCTCTTGACGTCACTGCAACCTGTAGAAATCTATTGTGATGGGTCCGAAGGGTGAAAGGAAGGCGAGAGTTTCCGAAAAATATCGGGCAATTAGATATGGGGCGATCTCTGCAACATAACCAGTAGTTCCCTGAGGATGAGGCTCCTTTTATGATATAAAGCATCATCTGTTTTGTTTCTTCATCTGCACTGCAGAACCTAAATCTAGAAATTTCGGAATGGTTCATTCTAGCAAGGTGTTTGATCAATCTGCAGTGCCCTGTAAGGGCTCTAGTGATAACCCTCATTTGATTTCGGCTGAGCTTTATAAGGTCGAAGGCAAACCTTTGCGAGTACCCTTTTGTCAGTTCCTTCGCATGGTGTTGACCAGGTTCTTTTTGTCAGAGCATAACGCTCTGCTTCTTGGCCCATGACCTAAGCTCGTTAGGAGGAGCACATTTGGGCAACCCACAGTAGGGATCTCATGAATGAACTAACGTTCATTTTTAATTTTTGATCCTTTTTTTTACTCGCAATTTTTTTTATTTGAAAATTTATTTATAAACCCTTCCGGATTATAACATTCATTTTACAAAGAATAATATATACATTTTTCATTCATACTCTGTTGGTCAAAATAATATTTTTTACGTCTTTTGAAAAGTTTGTCCGAGTCTTTTGTTTAGTTTTGTCTGGTAGTTTACTGTATAATTTCAGTCCCTGGTTCATTAGTCTTGATTGTCCTTGTCTTGTTTTAGAAAGTTTTTCTTAGACGTTTTATGTTTTATTGAATAACTGATGTGTATTTATTTGATCACAGTTACGAAATTGTATTTTTTATTTTGTATGTTCTTGGTATTGTGTTAAAGGCAATTTTTGTCGTCTATTTAAAAAAAATAATAATTCCTGATTGAATGCCTCCGTGGTGTTGAATTTAAAATGCTTTGCTCTCGCGTGGCAGGTCCCAGGTTCAATTCTCGGTTAGGAAAATTGAATGCGATTTTTCTCAGGCCCTAATGTTCTGTGCTGTGATTTATAACTTTTATTGAGTTTTCTGGCCGTAGCGGTGTAAAAACAAATAAAATCAACAATTTTATCTTAAACGCTGGGTCTTTATATGCTAATGGATAAAAATCTTTAGACTTGTAAACCTCCCTATAGCGGTATAAGAAACGGAAAATAATATCAGAATAAAAGCGAAAACGCAAATGAAATGCGCGCTGACCAAGGATGGGTGTTGCCAGAAAATAAAAACAAAAACAAAATGAATTCGGTGTAATTGGTGTTCAGAACCGGCTCGGGTGGCAGCTATAACCGAGGATAATGGAGGTGTTTCCCCCCACTAAAGCGAAACGAGTTGCTATTTTTTTGCAATTTCATTTAGCATAAGAAACGCTATTGTTTATCTACAATATTGACTTGTTATTCCTATATTACTGTTGGTTGCTCGATACCTTCGACCTCGGGACTGTAAACAAGGCCTGCCCTCTCGCGATACGCGTGTTCGAAGAAAACAGAGAACGTTTGATTTTAGGTAAACTAATTGACGTTATGGTTTTGAGTATCAATCCTGGAATTAATGAAAGGAGTAAGGACTTACGGTTTCCTCCCTTTGGCACTGGTCCAGAAAGACACCGTTATCGTTTGCTCTGGTCACTTTGAACGTTTTCTTGTATGTTGGTGATTCGAAATCACTGTCACGCTCGCGGCACGGTTTTCGTTGTGTTGTCATGCGTTGCTTTCTTGACTCGCCGTCAGGGAGGAGTAGGTAAATTGGGATTCAAAACAAGGACCACTGGAATCAAAGGAAGGAATGGCTTGACACTTGAATAAAAGAAAATGAATCCGAAACAACTACTTTTTATTTATCCATTTTTTAAATTACTTTTGTTTTGTTTTTTAATTTCAAATTGTTATCTAAATTATATTTAATACACATAAAAACTTTTTGTTTAAAATTGCTGACATATTTTGTGTTTTCTAAATTTTTATTTTTATTCATTCATATTATATTATATGCTCGTGTGTAACTAGAGAATAAATACTTTTGTACCTAGTGAAGCTGATATGAATACATATTTTTTTGTTTGTTTACTTCTCAAATTGGTTTTGTTACTATCTGTTTTAGATATACTGTATTCATATATACATATTAAACCAATTAACAGTCTTATGAAAGCCCAAATAGATTGTCATTAATAATGTATAATACATTGAATTAGATTGACTATAAAAAAATTAGAATCCACCTAAATATACAATGGGTATAGTCATGGCATGATCTACGCAGACATTGCAAGTGTATCATATAGAGTTGAAATTAAAAATCGAAGGATAATGTTAGACCAGTTATATTTATACAAATTAATAAAAAAATAAATTAATTCCCCCAATCTACTAAAAAAAACTTCTGTTCCGTGTGCCATCCAGACCAACAAGACTTGTCTGTTTTACACAGACAACGCGTCAACGATCTATTTAAAACAATCTACAATATCTAGAATTTGTGAGCAATAAAACAATACATTTACCGAAGCTGTTATTTTTTAACAATGTATTTAAATTTAGGCAATGAATCATAGAAATCTTGAGAGAAGCAGATATTTTATTAATTTTATTATTAAGTACATATATTTGATTTCTTATCTTTTACATTTGCTATATTTAACGTAATTTCAATTATTTTCTTAGATGTAAACAATTTTTTAGGTGTGTGCATGAGTGTCCCACTCTAATATATAAAAAAATTGACAATATTTATGTACCTACTGTCTGTTTACCAAATAAATTAAATAAAGTTTGGAGTAATAACACCGCTTGCTTTTTAAATGCTTGTCTATCTGTAGGAGCACATCGACAGTAATTATTCGATATGATATTAAAATGATCTCATAGAAACAAAGACTGTCTCTTTTCAGGTCTTTAATTTACCCCATTCGATGTTTGGTTTTATACTTGAGGTATAATATAAAGGGATATAAATCCATATAAATCCGAGCTAAAAAGTCACCCCAAAAGAACAGGAATTTACCAGCGAAGATAACAAGTCTCGTCACGTTGACTTTGACAAGCAAAACAAGTAGTACAGTAAAAAGCACGGACTGTTTACATCTGTCTACTGTAAGTTCTATTTAGTATGTTGCTCCTTTCCGCATACGCGTCACCTTTGTTCGTCGTTTAGCATTACGCCCAACTAACTGAGCAGGACGGAGACAGGAGATAACTCACGAATTGTAACATATTAATAAGACGTTTTTTGACATTAAAATAGCTATTTTAAACAAGTATTGATTAAGATAAGAACATTGCTTGCCGGTGAAAGGTTATACAATTGCTTTTACAGATCAATTTGTGCAGTATATTAGCATACATATAGGCATTTTAGTATTTTGGAAAATAAAAGTACCTGGCGAACGCTCGCAAATAGACCAATTGGCCGCAGGTTAAGGAAACATATTAAGAACGCTTATTTTTTACTCTAAATATATATTGATTGATTGATTGATTTGATGTTTATTTTGTAAAACTCCACATTTAAACTTATTATATTAGAAATCAAACACTGATTTGAGTCTACTGAACACTTCATTTTATTTTTACAAATATAAAAAAAAATAAAAAAAATTCGTGACAATATTATAAGTCTAAATATATACCTCAATGGTATTACACAATTCATTGCGTTCTAAAAATGATTTTTCAAACGCCATTTGAATAGATTTTTTATTAAATATTTTTGCAACTTCATATTCACTGATCTTTTTTTCATGCTGTTTTATTTAATTTCAAATTGGTTCGGACAGTTTTATCGCTATGCCAAATAATTGTCTCAATATCATTGTTATTTCATTTGAAATTAGCATGCACTTTGATCGTTGCTATTGCTAATTATTCAGAAGTATTGTCACCATTTGGCTTCCACAAAATGTATGGCGCTGACAAAAGACTTGGCTCGAGATGTTTTGGCGGCAAACGTTAACCATTTTGCAAATTGTAAATAATTAAGGCGTCGTAAGCGGCAATGAAATGTTCTGCAGAGTTGCGAAAGAGAGCTCTCTACAATTCGGATGAAGAGCGGATTAATTTATACTAATTTAAGTATTTGCAAGATTTTAAAATAAGCACAGAAGAAACACCATCGTAAATGTTATAACCATTAAGCTCCCATTTCAAGTGTTTTTACTTTCAAAATGTTTAACCTTTTGCTTTCTGACAATACAAATTTACACATTAAAATAACTAATATATCTCGTATATGAGAATTCATTTGATGTAAATAATAACTATCGGTATGTATTTTGTCATTTATTTAGTAGTTTTTTAGTAATTTTGCTCTTACAAACTATAAACAATAATATAAATAATGTGAACTCACTGGGGTTACCCGTGCCGAGGATTCTTAACAATATACTTTTTTGAAATGATTTTACGTTTGAGTATGAACAAAAAAGACTATCTTAATAAACAGAGATAATTAACAAAATATGTTCAAAAATATGTTCAGACTGTTTAAAAAACTAGGTATACGAGTATATGTACATCTATATTATTTGTATTACAAAACGCACAATGAAAATAACAAAAACCCAACTTAAGCTATACACATGTGGAGCAGTTGATTCAATATTGGTTTGGGCGAATGAGACAATCCATTTTACTTCTACCTAACTCCACTATCCATTTTTTATAGCTTTTTTAAAACATTTTCTCGTTACTAATTGTTTTAATAGATAGTGTAAATAGGTTATAGATTCTAATTGAATAATACTCAAAACACCTTTGTCCAAAAGTGGTTTTAGTATTTGTATTTTGGTTTTAGTATTTGTATTTGTTTAAATTGTCTTTGTGTTGAGGATCTACTGATTATATTGTTTGTATGTAACGTATTGTAGCGGTAATGTCTTTTTTGATTTGAGTAAGAGTAGTGAGTAGAGTGTTAAGATAAGCATTTTGTGAATAGTTTCTAGAACTGATTTGAAATGGAATGAAGTTAGTTTTAAATTTATTAAAAGTTTAGTAATAAGTATTTGTAATTAGTAATAGCAATTAGTATTATTAATTAGTATAAGTAATTAGTATTAGTTTTAGTAATTAGTATTGAGTAATAAGTTCTAAAAATGACTCCAAAGTATCAGTTTTGCGTCTGTCGAGCTGTTACCCGATTGGTTGTGTAAATTTACTATTTCTAATAAACCTCAATATTTTAATAAAAAAAAATGGTTTTTGTGATTCGATTTTAATGCGGGTTTTTAATTATTTTTTGTAAATATATCGTATTGGAAAAATAACAACATTTTATATTGCAATTCCCCGACAGTGCAAATTTGAACGACAATTTTTTTATAGTAAGAGTTTAAAAAGTACAAGAAATATTCTTAATCGTTTTCAAGTAATAAATAACATAATTCAAAAAGTAAAAGTTTAAAAACCCTTCGACATCTATGTTCAGGGATTAAAGGGCTAAATAATAAACGTTTAAGAGTTTAGCTGTATATTGGGATATAAAAATGATTGAGAATCCGTTTAAGAAAAAACACCTGGATCTCTAGGGAATGTATTTATTTATTTTACTAATCATTGTTTCAGGTCCCGAAAAGCTAGGTTTTTCTGTATTTAAGTGATATCTTTTCTCTTTTTTTGGTTAATCAATTTCATTTATATATTACATACAATTCTTTACAGAACCCTCATCCTCGAGAGACCGCTGGTTAAACCCGAGGATGTTAAAGAGCTTGCCCCCTACCTAATAGTTCGATAGTTTACAGATCTGGGTTAAGAGGGGGAGATTTAAAAAAAAAAACTCTCGCCTCCCACACAGCAGCCATGCTCTTTATGAACCTGGGCTTGAAGGGTGAGAACTATTCACGGAGACCCGTCACTTTAGATCTTCATTGGTCAATACAACTAAAAATAAGAATATTACTTACAATTCTTCATGCGGTGCTTTATCGGGTCTCTCCGACGTTGGCGATCACTACAGCGAACGCATCTCGGTCCTGCGCTACTCCGAAGCCAGGATAACTGCTTGTTGGATGTACTCGCCCTAGTGATTCCTTAGAAAAGATGCCCAGAATGGTTTTTCCGTTTTTGTTTAAAAATGTGCATATTAATGATTGATTTCAGACAGGGCTAATGTCTGCATGTGCCTTGTATATGTGCATACTTCCTTCTTAAATAGGTTTTTTTTATTATTTATTGTTAAATTGCAGACTGATTTGCAAACTTTATTGAGTTATTGCCATAAAAACGATATGCAATTGAACATTAAAAAGTGCTACTCTATCAGTTTTACTCGTAAAATTAACCCAATATTTTTTGACTACTCTCTTGGTGATAAAATATTAAGTAGAGTTAACATTATTAAGGATCTCGGGGTTTATTTTGACACAAAATTAAATTTTAAACATCATATAGATTACATAACTCGTAAGTCCCTTAAGCTACTGGGGTTTCTAAAGAGAGTAACCAAACCCTTTAAAAAACCGGAAACTGTCATATGTCTATATATGAGTTTGATTCGCAGTAATCTTGAGTATGCCTCATGCGTATGGAGTCCGCAATATCAAAACCATATAAATTCAATAGAATCTGTTCAAAAAAAGTTCTTAAAGTACCTTTTGTATAAATTTCGAATTTCTAACCCACTTTCAAATTCAAATTACGAGCAACTTCTAACTCTTTTTCATTTTAATTCTCTGATAAAACGCCGCGTTGTTTTCGATATAAAATTTCAGTATAAAATATTAAACTACAAAGTAGATACTAACCTTCTAAATAAAATACAAAAAAAGCAGGATTGAGAACACTCAGACATCGGGAAATATTTAAACTGCCTTTGTTTTCAAATAATGCTACATACCGCACACCTATGGCCCGCATGTGTCGGGAATATAACATATACTGCCGAAACAATAAAATTGACAGTTTTCATGATACTCTCTCAGCTTTTGCGAATAATCTCTTAGGAATAAATCTTATTCAATAAGTACACACGTACAACTTTTTTTTTATTGCATTGAATCCTGTATAAACAAAAATATTAAAAAATATGTATTACAACTTTACGTATAAATCTATTTTGTGTAATTCTATAATTTAAGATATATATGCATGTAAAATTATTTCGACGAATGCTTTAAATTGTATGTTTTCTAGTATGTATCTTTGTTGAATTACCTAATAAAATAAAATAAAATAAAATTATGTGTTAGTTATAAATGACCTTAAACGGTGTATGGTTGATGTCATAAAATTATATGAATTCAAATAAAATTATTCTTATGCTCAATGGTAAAGTCGACAAAATGATTAAAAGTGACTTTATTGTCTCAAGTTTATTGTCACACGTAATCAAAAGATCAAAATTGGCGACAGAGCCCTAAGCTTGTTTTATAAACTCGTTCGCATCTTGCAAGCCAACTTATTCGCTAAACGTCTTCATGAATATGAAAAGCCCCAACTTGGAAGGCTTAAATTAATTTACATGAATAATAAAAACAAAAACCCAAGTCGAGTAAAATGGCTGCTATATTTTGAGTTTTATTTGAACGTTTACAACGCGTCTGGCGGTGGAGAGGGAAAGGATGACGTTTTGAAAAATGGTATAAATGTTGGGGTTGAAAAATACTAGCTGAAGAAACTTACATTCTAAGGATTACAATTCGCAAATTAACTGATAAATCAAAACAGGTAGTAATGTATTCCAAAAAGGAATTTAAAATCTTGATTCTAAGATTATGAACTTTACAAAAAAAAATATTTTGTTTTGTAGAATATTTATATTTAAAAAGAAATATAAATAAATAAAAAAACCTAAAAAAGTTCTTATAAGTTCATTAAAACTTACTTATAAATAATGAATTAACTTTTAATTGAGCAAAATTTCATTTCTATTTCATAAAATGTAAAAAATAAGTTGACTCGGCACTATCTAGTCTTTTGACTGGAAATAAAATAAAGGCCCTGTAAAAGCCAAGCATTTCATATTCGCTTTTCTAAAACGTAATCCATCTTTGCTGTTACACGTTATTTAAAAAAAATATGTATGCAAAATTATTTGTTGTTACTGAAAAATGTATGAATCGAAATAATTTGGAATTTCGAATAATTAGTCAGGCAGACTGAGGGGCGTTCTATCTTTTCTGTCTATCCTTACGGTTAAACAGGGTGATTGTGTGTCTGTATTTAATAAAAAGAAACATTAAATGTATTCGCGTTTTTTTTTACGACCATTTTCAACGAGTTGTAAATTTATTACTATTTTTAAATGGAATACAGGTTATTGGAGAGCGGGATTTGAACCTAGCCACTGGACTAAATAGTATGTATTATGAGTGTGCGGACCGACTCTCAACCAAATCCATATCTACCTAACCGTCCTTTTCATTTCCTATGTTACTTTACGAAAATACAATTTTACGTATGCCGGGAATAACATGAAAATTGCAGTACTAATAAAACATGAACCGAGTTAAGTGCTTAACAAATCATTCATCAAGCGAACTACACCAGCGTACATTTAGACCGCCAACTCCATATGTACAAGCTGTTCCAACGCAGCGTCCAGTTAGATCGCCAGCTCCATTCAAGCGGTGCCAGCGTCTCACGACCGTCAGCTTCACCAGACAGGTTCCAGCACACGTCACGCCTCATCATCGGCAGGTTAGTGGAGATGCGCAACCTTCCTTCCCCAACACGAGTTTTCACTCTATTAGAGAGCTAGAAACGTCATTATTAATCATGTATGTACAAACCATTTGTAATTTTATACTTTATTATTTCAAAAAGTTTTTTTCAATAAAAAAATATAAAAACACAGTCCACTTTTAATATTCTCTTCCTCCTAGGACGGGGTATTATTCACACTTCGTCTACTCCTTAACTCCGTAACAATGAGCTTTGTAAATTTAAAGGCTTCGTCATAATATGTGCAAATTAAGATACATACATATTAATTACTATGTGATTGATAACTATTTAAAAAAATAAATGAGGTGTAATGTGAAATAAAAATTATCGTGCTACATGCTTGTTAGCAGATCAACGTTTGAAATGCTGGTTCACGGAATGCGTAATCTTTAATTTGCTTTGTCACGGAACCCTTAATACAATGAATTAAATTACCTACCTTACTCTGGGTTCTGGCAGCTTTATTGTCTAGAACTTCTGTCACGGCAGTCAGGATCAGATCAGATCTTGTGGTCAGGAAGGAGGAGTACTTGACAATTACACGACACAGTGGATTTAATGAGTTATTGATTGCAAAAATAACTTATTTGCAATCACGGTGTCAATATAAAAAGCACATGCACACGCGAACACTTCAGTTTTTATAAAGGAGTCGAGACAATATCGGTACCCACGGAAGGCAATGCAACATCTTAACCAGGTCCCAGTAGGTAGCAAATAAATTTGAGCCCCGCATCCTAGTAACTATGATATGTATGTGTGTACACATCGAGTAAATGTGGCGTAACCAAAAAATAGATGCATATATTTATTTTACCTTGGGCGGTTATTGCTAAAAGCAATATCTTCCAGCCAACCAAAAAACTAACTGGACACAAAAAAAACTGTTTTTATTTTTTTTAAATAAAAATATGTATACCTACATAGTCACATATTTTCAGTCAGAGTTTGCACATATAAAATTAAAAGAAAAAGCGCTTATGTTATGCACATTTATGACCAAGATCCGTTCGATACAAAGGCTGAAATATTACACTTAACTTAATATCGTGGGTTTACTGTCAAAAAACGTTAACTTGAAAATATGCGGATTTGACTTAATGATGCAAGTTTTCAACACTACAAGCTGGCAAAATACACTAAGTCATATTAAATTTCAAATATCTGTAGTTTACAAAATAAATTTAAAATTAAATCGTTTACCCGCTATTTTATTCAGGCTAAAAGCTGTAAATAACTTGATATTTACTTAATATAAAATTAAGAAACGGAAAAATTAAAAACATGTTCTTAAATGAGCACTTAACATCGTACTTTATTTAAGTATGATTTAAAGAGTAAAATTGAAACAAAACTAAAACGCATGATTTCTCAAAAAGATGATCAGTTTTACGCTTCAGATACCAGTTTAGGGACTATAAAATATTCTAGTGTGAAAACACCCATTTAAATAAATATTTCACAACAACCATCTCGGGAATCGAACCCGAGACCCCTTGCATGGCAGGCTAACGCGCTGACCATTACACCACGAGGCCGACAAATATTATTATTTCAATATACTGACGTAAATTAACCTACTAAATAACTCAATACAATCTTAAATAGTTATTGAACCACGTTAATCGACAATCAACAAGCAAAATTTAAATTTTCCACGTGAAGATATGTTAAGTCGACCATGAAGCTTTTAATCTCAAAGCGTTCTGGCTACCCCTTTTGCAGTCGATTGGAAATAGATGCATCCCTTATTGCACTTAGAAACGTATTCAGGAAATAAATTGCCACCCTTAACCTCACACTTTAGATTTAAAAGCCCATTTAGTGCGCTTTTAAGCAAATTAATAAAATTGCACTGAATTTAATTCCAATTATTATTTTATTAAGGTAATTAGAACAATCTATAATCCGTCTTACTTAAATTATGACAAACCTTTACGTTATGCTAGCCTATTATGTGTATGTATATACCTTTTCTGATAGTTACTATCAAATCGATATCTAGTAACGAATTTGAGCCATAGAATAGCATTAACGGACAGGCACCCTTGCTTTTTAAAAAGTTCGGGTACCTCTTCCTTATCAATTCTAGCTGATAATTAATTTAAGAGCCGAGTTTTGAAAAGATTGAATTTTTTTAATGTTGGTTTTACAAGAAAGGCCCCAACTGGTAATACCGTACCTAAAAAATTGATTCCGCTAATGATTGATACTACTACGACTACTTTTTCAGGATGCGTGACCTTCTTTGCAGTAGAGACTTTAATTTAGACTTCTAAATGCGCATTGCTCGATGTAACGTTTTCTCAGTACTTTTTTACGGCGTCGAAACGTGAATACTCACCCAAAATACTTCAAAAAAGATTGAAGCCTTTGAAATGTGGTGCTACAGGAGGATATTAAAAATCTCCTGGGTGAAAGAGTTCGAAACGATGTTGTTCTCCGACGGATGGAAAAAGATAAAGAGGTACTGAAGACCACAAGGAAAAGAAAACTTGAGCTCTTTGGGCAAGTGATGAGAGACGAAAAATATACAATTTTACAAGTCATTCTACAGGGAAGGATTGAAGGAAGACGCAGTGCAGGTAGAAGGCGCATCTTTTGGCTTAAGAACTTGGGTGACTGGTTTCATTGCAGCAATCAGTCCTTGTTCAGGGCAGCTGCTAACAAAGTAAGAATCGCAACGATGTTTTCCAACCTCCATCGGGGAGAGGAACCATAAGAAGAAGTAGAAGAATGATTGATAAATAAGTCTTAATGATTTCATTGTTACAAAATATTTTTTCTAAACATGCTGCCTATAACTGTCCTAAATCTTTTACATAATTTAATAATATGTTTATCCCATTTAAAAAAAATATCAATAGTAATGCCCAAATACACAAATTCATCGACTACACAATTTTTTTCTCAGTTACATAATATAACAATATAATTATGAAGCCAGTTGAAACTATGAGATACTATATTGATTTGATGTAGTGCTGGTACATGAGGGGATCTGACATGCATACTTCTGACTCTAGAAGTAATTTAACATAAATGGATAATTTCTTCCAGGAATAATATAAAATTAATATGTAATTTTGTACGTAGGGTACTTTGACAATCGTTACAAAGTTTCTATTCCTGAAAAAAAAATATTTAGTCTTAAAAAATGTTCGTTAAAAAAGTTAGTAGCGAAACGAAAAATGTAGGTACTCTAAATCTAAAACTGTATTCCATATATCTGGGATAAATCTTACCTCCCCTTTCTTATTCCATCAGACACATTGTCCTATTATTTTATACGGAGGATATTTTATTTCCTGAAGTATGTGTTATCTCCTTACTCAGCTGAGATCGGCGGCGACATGTATTTCTCCTGTAAAACTTTTCTTTTTCTCATCTCAGAATACATAAAACTACTTGTGAAGATCCTTACTTGGAAACAGACTGAAAAACAGAATGCAGTATGACGGAAAATCCAAACCCAAAGTAAATGAAACGCAAAATAAACCTTGAATTGTTTGTAATCTATTAACCGTAAAATAACGTGAAATTTACACAATTTCAAAATATTATTTTTATGCACCACAACAGGCAAGGAGGTCCGATTGCAATGGTGAATTAAGCACATAACACCCAGGCTTGAGAAAATTACATTAAATTGTTGTGTTTTCACAAGTTATCGAAACCGGAACCTTCCGTGCGTGAGTCCATCTTAGCGTCTTGACCACTACATCACGGAGGCCGCCAATATCCAATAAAAGTGGTTCATAAATTTAACGAATTCCAATTTACAAACACTAAACAGAAATAATAAATGTGTCTTAAATGTGGATTTAGATATGCTTACACCATTGTTTTTAATAATAAAATAACGAAATGATAAAAAAAAACTGGTTCATCGTTTTAAAAATGAAGTAACGTGAGGAGTTCGTGGTTAATTTATTAATTCATTTTCTTTATTCTTTGGAACAGGTAAGAAAAATAAATAAATATTTTATTTATATTTAAAGCATTTACTTTGTGTTCAAATACTTCAACTATCATAATAATACTCCAATTTTATTATAATTATTTTATGACCATTTACCGACATTTTAGTTTCTACCGTTTGGAAACACATACTGCTTTTGATTTTAAAACTATATTTGTCAAAGAGAACGGTAGGTCTCAAAACCGGTAGATATTAAAGAGTCGGTAAGTGGGTCTATACTTATATTTTTTTATTATTTCAACAGGACAAGACTCCAAACTACATTAAATTTGCCGGCACGTAGGACTAACCTAAGGAAAAACGTTTTTTTCTCTAAAGCATGTCATTATTATAATACTGTACTCTCCGGTCACACAGACATTTTTCATATTTCCAATGCGAAATATAAAATATTCCTCATAGACAGTACGTCTGCTTAGTTACACGATGTCAGTAATTATGTATGTTCATTATTATGTTTAGTACCTTCTACAATATTTTTATACAAATGTTTTTTTGGTTATTATTTTTTAAATTTATTTAATTTAATTTAAGTACTGTATTATTTATACATATATTCACATGCGTATTTTTATTTTATTCTGTATTTACAAGTTAAAAATTTATGATATTTCTCAATTTTTAAATCACTTTAATTTTAATACCTATAATGTAGTTGTACTGTAAGAAGGCAACGGGAAACCACTTCGGTCAATAATTCCCAGGATATCACCATGAAGAGAAACCAAACAATGGCCCCGAGTCCCGGGCGGTCCTTAAATGGACCAGGGGTGCAGAGAATCTCCGGGCTCGACATAGAACTGTGGAAGAGCTGTTTCGCACTGCTCAGGATAGGGAAGCTTTCTCCCAAGTGATCGTCAACGTCGAGGGGACCCGACATGACACGTGAAGAAGAAGATAATGTACTTAATTAACAGCTTACTTGTGCATCACAGTTTTTATAAATTTTAGTTTGTATATAATGTTGTTTTCTGTATGCAATATGTGTAAATACTTTTTTTTCCCGATAGATAAATAAATAAGACGGTCAATTTTTAATAAATCATAAAAAAATATATAAATGAATGTTTTTCTTGCTAAAAAATTATTATCTTTCGATTTCGAGGTTCAGAGCAATGTAGTTTAAGTTGTGAAATATTATTAATTACTTTATAAAAAAAACATACTTACAATTAACATAAAAATGGGTTTTTAACGTGTTTAACCTAAATAAATACACAATGTCTTAATCATAGTTACAAATAAGTAATTGATAAAACTTGTAAGTTTTCAATTTGTTTGCATTACTCATACTAGATAGAACATGTGTATTTTTTTATTTATTTATTTTGTCTGTACCCCTATGCTTCAAAATTGAAATCTTGAATAAATACTGACGCAAGTGTGAAATGGCTTCAGGGAAATGTAACAAATGTCGACGTGGGTGGGTGCAGCATGCGGCGTCCTGGGAACCTCGCAGGAACGCGTCGCGGCGCGCCGCCTCGGTGCCCGAGGCGCGTCTCTCCTCGCCGCATATGTCTCCCGTCACCCCCAATAAGGGAAGACATTCACATTCCCGGAGACATTAAGCATCCAGCATCCAGCATCCATTTGTGGGGAGCAGCGCAGATAGAAACGTAAGCCGCGAGACATCAATTTCGAATGGAATATCGCTTACTAAATGTTTGATTCCTTTTTTATTGTAGATAACGATTTCGGTTTCCACAGAAGTAAATTTCTGATGGCAGTTTCCCACGATATCTAAAGTCATTTGATCCGCAAATAAAAAAAAAGCGCGTTTCCTTTCTTCTGTTGCACACTAGTGCCGAATTCTTAAAGCATCACAAAATAAAATAAAAAATAAAAAAAACATCTAAAAAGGAAGGTCCTTCCTGAACACATACATTTCCTAGATAGTCGGGACGTGAAACAAAGAACCTCTGTACAATTTAAAACTGTAAAATAAATAAATGGAAATAATTTTTTCAAATTTGATTATTTATACCAAGTCTACACCATATCATATATGTATGTTTAAGATGGCGGAAAAGTCATCACTTGATTTACTAAGCCAGTAACTTCATTCAGTTGATTTTGTGATTATTATCATTATTCCATTGAGTTAAAAATAATACAATATCGTTCAGTTGGCCGCCGCCAGAGATGTTGCTAATTCGAGATTTTTTTGCTGCATTTTCCATGGCTTTTGTCATAAATTCGGGTGATCAATTCTTCAATTCTAATTAGAAGAAGGCAAGTGGACGAAGTACAAAAATAAGAATTTAAAGCTGCCTTTAATAATCAATGATTATTAGACCTGTACATTTTTATTAATTAATTTTTAATACATAGGAACGTATGTATTTTTTTCTATTTTTATGTCATTTTTTTTACTTAGTTTTAGTTTTTGGTATTCTGATTATTAGAAGCCAACTTTTTAAATTATTTATTAACTTTTCGGTCTCGCGGTTTGACTACCATGCAAGAGGTCTCGGGTTCGATTTCCGACATGGTTGACATGAAATATTTATTTTAAAAGGAGTATTTACACTAGAATATTTCATAGTCCCTGGACTGGTACCTAAAGGGTAAGACTAATCATTTTACTTTAATGTACAAAACATAATTAATATACGCTGCGATTAGTGTTCCAATGCAGTGCCCTGTGACCATTTTCACCAATGTCATCATTGGCATCTATTGGCGACTTAGAATGCCGTGTTTTACGCCGTGCTATGCACCATTTGGTGCGGAAAGGGATATTAATGGTGAATGTTGATGATAAATTTAAATTATCTTTCATTTATAAGTTTGTTATTTTCCATCTTTGTTTTTAATTTTTTAACTTTATAATAAATGTTGTAAATATTCAACTTTAGCAATGTCGTCATTTTCATTACAATATAGTATTACTATTATTATTATATATTACTATAGTGTTTATATACATTTGTGTCGGCCTCGTGGTGTAGTGGTCAGCGCGTTTTCCTACTACGCAAGAGGTCTTGGGTTCGATTTCCGACATGGTAGACATGAAATATTTAAATTTATTTCAACAGAGAGGGAATACATTTTTGAGAAGGGAATATGGAAGTCTAGGCATTTACAGGGCTAATGACCTGTCATTGGCTAATGTAAGCGGCCATTTTACACAATATGTAACATTCATCATTCTTCCCATGTTCGAACATCCACATTTCCTCAACTCTTCCATCTGTTGACTTTTGTGATGTAAAAAAGCTGAAACCTCTATCACGTGGGTGTGATTCATCCGGCTAAACGAAATCATCTACTAGGCAACGCTTGAAAACAATTTTCCAATTTTTATACTTCTTTTACCAGGTAGTTTATTTAATAATGTTCATAAGCCCCGTAAATGCCTAGACTCTCATATTCCCTTCTAAAAAATATTTTTCTCTCTGTTGAAATAAGAAAAGAGAGAGAAGAGTTGAGGAAATGTGGATGTTCAAACATGAGCAGAATGGTGAATATTACATAGTGTGTAAAGTGGCCACTTAAACCAGCCAATGACAGGTCATAAGCCCTATAAATGCCTAGACTTCCATATTCCATTCTCAAACATGTTTTTCCACTTGGTTAAAATAAATTTAAATATGAATAACTCCCTAGGGAGTAAATCCAGCCAGTCTGCAAGCATTTGGACATACTCAAACATTGTTGACATCGAATATTTATTTAAAAAAATATTTCGTAGTATCTGAACTAACACCTGAATCGTTAGACTAATTATCTTACCTTCATGTAACAAAAATGATCAAAATACGCTGCGATTTGGGTTTCGAACTGAATGTCGTATTTTAGAACTACTTATATCTGTGGCTTTTTTGTATTAACTTGAGAACGCAAAAAAACATAACGAAGCATTCCACGGGGTTTTTGAGTGCCCCAGAAGTGATATTTTTTATCATTCACGTATACGCATAGGTTAAAATGCTCTTCGTCGCTCAACATTGAGCCAAAATCATCGACCAATTAATAGTCAAAAACACGATTTATTTTATCGTTATTTATTTATAAATTTCTTGCATAAATAAGTGCATATTTAATACCAGGGAATCTACATAAATAAAAGTAGTGAATTACAAAATGAATATGGAGCGTCCTCTGGTTAGGATGGTCTCGATCTAACTTGGCTCGGCCTGTACAATACATTGATACAATATTTCGTGTTCTTGAAGAGTAAAGTGATTCATTGTTTAATTTTTTGTATTCTGTTTTTGTTTACTTCACAGAAATGTTAAAATTTTAACGCAATGTGCAAAAATGAGAGGATTTTTTGATAGTGAATTTTGCGTCACCTTTTATAAAATTCCGCCAAAAATCTTTAAATTATTTTTAAGACTAATAAATCAACTTGTGTATTACAGATGTTTAAATACTTCGTTATTAGTATTTTACTCCAGATCGTGGTGGAATTTATTTGATTGTACAGTTTTATCAAATAAATAAGAATACTTCAATTATTTAAATCAGAATATTGTTACACTTATTTCTAGCACCCGGACCTGTATAGTAGCAAAATTATGTCAAATTTTCTTTAGGGTCAGTTTCACCAAAAAAGTGAGATACAAACTACGCCATTTTTCCATTTTGACGAAAACGCAATAAAAATATTATTATGCACTTTTTATACATTTTTGCTTGGTTCTATTGGCTACTGGCCCTTTTTATGTAGTTTATAATTTTGAAATATTGTATTAAAGCGTGTATGGGAGCGATGTATGGAATTGGAAAAATAATGATGAAAGTAGGTTGACTGCTGTCGAAATGCGATCCCTCAGGCGAATGTGTGGTAAAACGATGTATGATAGGTGCACAAATGTCGAGATCCGTGAAGTGTGTAAGGCTGAGACATGCATTCTTGACAGAATCAAGAAAGGGGTGCTGCGTTGGTTTGGACATGTAGAGCGAATGGACAGCGAAAGAATGACTAAAAGGATCTACGATGCAAATGTTGATGGATGCAGAAAACGAGGAAGACCGAGAAAGACATGGCACGATCAAGTCCATCAAATACTTGAAGATGGACATGTCAAAAGTAGGAATAATCGGCGTGCGTGCATAAGAAGATGTATGAATGGAGAGGAAGCGGGGTCTGTATGCCAAGATAGAGTGTTATGGCGTTCTATCCTCTCTGCCTACCCCTACGGGGAAACGGCGTGATGGTTTGTTGTTGTTGTTGTTGTATTAAAGAACAAATAAAAAAACATTGGAAAATGAATCTAACAAACACATCAGGCCTAGTATATATAATCAAATAAAAATCTTTAAATATACAACGCTGTTTTTTTAAATTTTATTATTGTTACAATGCGATCGTACGCACTTTCTTTGAATAAATCTCAATACCTTTATTGCTTATGTCAACCTCGACATTTCTTTCTGTAAAATATGCCAAATAACTATATTATACGCAACAAAAAACATATTTTTTGACAAGTTTCTCAAAGAGGTTTACTTTTCAGAATGGTTCTTTAAGAATTAAAGTAGATGCCTAAATTAAAAAACATCTCTAACGTTGGAACTTTTAAAATTAAACCCCCAGACATATATAAGCTATCAAAAAGGTTAAGCCTTTTTTCTCTGAAAAGACATGACATTTAAGTGTGTATTTTTAACTCACCCAATCGCGATTCGTTCAACATTCAAAATTCAAAACGAACGTAGTTATGCAGAAAGCAGCCTGCTATAGAAAATGAGATACTAGCACTTTTGTGAAAAGAGTGAATATTAAAATCTACCCAACAGTTGGAATGTTTTTTTTTTACTTTGACAAATGAAATGATAAATAATGCAAACATTTGTTTTTTTTATAAAACAAGAAAAAATTAACTATGAATTTGACCAGTATAAATGATTTTAAAATTCTGGTTGACCACACAATCTAAAGCAGGGTGAACGTAAAATATTGATGTTAAAGGTTATTTAAGACTGTAGTCTGGTAAAACGCACGCAAAATGAGGAAGTCATACGATTTTGCCATTTTAAAACAAATGTTTTTTTTTAAATCGCGCAATAATAAATAAATAAAAAAATATAAATTAGATAAATACCATAATTTTTAAAAGTATTTCGGTTAAAAATCTACTTAAAAGTTTTTTGTAACTAAAATGTAATTACTTTTAGACAGGCAGATTACGCCATTTCAAATTTAGACTTAACTTAGGTATCTGGGATCTTAATAAAGACTTAGTGTTAAACTTAAATTTGGTAAAATAATTTGAAGATAATAAATTGAACATTTAAGTGGCAGAAGCAACATTTAATTTTTTTGTTTTTGGAAAGAAACACAAGCATTTTAAATTACATACATTTTTGTGGCAATTTTCTTCATTTCTACGTAGAATTGTACCTTCGGCAATACTTTAAAAAAAAATCATTGATATATTTTAGTTGAAACCTTTTTTTATAGAACTATATTCTTCTTTTTTAAAAAAAAAAATATTTTGGTTGTAATATTTAATTTAAAACAATATCTTACTAAAAATTTTATGACGTTCATTCCGGCTCTTACCGGTACAGGTACTGTATTAAAACATAGTTTTTATTACTAGTATTTATCAATGATTGAATTGAACAAATGAAAATGCTTATGAGAACTTATGTGAACTCGGTTTCTGGAGGCATTGTTCTTCCCATTAGCATCTCTACCGTAAGATTTTTCTAGAGCTGTGGGTGTTTTTGTTTTGCAAATCGAGGAATGTCGTTTTTATGATCAGCACTATTTTCAGAAGGTAACTATTACAGTTTTTTGTTGAAAAGCGGCCGGGATGTTTTAAGCAAATCATAGAATTGACCCTACGGCACCCGATAACACCAAATTTTTTTATATTTTTGATTTGTGGACTGGCACAAAGTGCATAAATACGGTTTAAATGTAATCAGTTTTGGTGAAATATCATAAGATTTCTATTTTTACATTGATTAACACAAACCCCACGGTTTATGAAGGGTACAAACAAAATATAAATTACATTATAACCACTCGTCGTGCCCATAATATTGCACTTCGCTTAATTCCTTCGCGGAGTTAATTCGCTATACGGAGGAATATTTCTCTATCTACTTTGGATGGCTTCGAACCCTAATCCCTCGCACCGACGCCAACGACCCCCTAAAAAGGGAGCGTCGTTTATTATTGATGACACCCGAAGTAACCGAAACAAGATGCGTGGGGATGATGTATCGGGCGCATGTCCGTAGTCCTCGGGGCACTTGAAGATGAGTTCAAACAATGTCTTTCAAGCGTCGTAATTTATTGAGCCTATTAATATTACATTCTGTTTTTCATATTGTGTTTACTCTTGCTTAGCTAATAAAACAGGCAAGTGAATTTTAATTAACATATTTGAAGTAGTTGAGGGCATTGGGAGCAAAGATAGCGAACTCCCGTATTGGTGTTTTCGAGAAAAATTACAATAACTGCTACACTAATGCCAAAGAGAGTCTTTATGTTAGAAATGTTTTTTCATTAGCTTTAATAGAGACACGAATTCAAAAAACTTTCTTAATATTTGTATGGCACGGCCATTTTGACAATTTAAATCTCAAGCCTGTCATTGGTCGAATAAAAGCTGATGGATATTGCTATGTTTGCTTCCAAACACTATTTTCAAACCATCAGAATTATGATTTTAAACTACATTATTTCCAACTCAACTCATGATTTTTGTAAAAAAAAGTTGATAAAAGATGTTGCTATCTTTGCTTCCAATGCCGTCAAATATTGATCATTGCATTTTTATCTAGAAATTTTTGTCACATTTCACTGTTATAATTTTTAATGCATATGAAGATTTTTATGTTTTTATGCTCATAAAATAGGCATAATGCGACCAATAAAATATAATTTAAATGACCAATTTTGTACATCGATATAAATCAATTGATCTTAGTGTCCATCGGTGCTTTTCTGAAAAATATCCATAAAAAAATCTTTTATCTCGTATTTTAACAAAAAAAATGCGCGAAAGAAAAGTGGTTTCTACGGCCGCAAAAGCATTTTAAATATCACCTCAGGTGGATAAAAATGCAGTTCTTTGTTTGAAATCGAACCATCAGCTGATTCAAGAGAAACAGTTTATTGTGACGTTGATTGATTGACAAGAATGTTGAGTGTTGAGTCGGGACAGTTTCAATGCATGCATTAACATAAATGCGCATACAGACACATCATCATCATTCCCTTTCCACACGTAATGGTGCATAGGGAACTGCATTGATACACGAATAGCTGCGTATCTTGATCATTTTTGTTACATAAAGGTACCATGATCAGTCTTACGCTGCAGGTACCAGTACAGGTACTATGAAATATTCTTATTTGAAAACACCGTTTTAAATAAATATTTCATATCAACCAAGTCCGGAATCGATCCCGAGACCTCTTGCGCGATAGGCATCCGCGCTGAATATCACACCATGAGGCCGACAAACACACACACACACACACACACCTATATATACATTATACATCTTTACCTGTACAGAAATATTGATCATTCACCCGTTATTCAACATTCTATCCTAGTGATTAATTCTCATTCTAACAAACCAAAAACTCAAACCAGATTTGAATTTTGACAAAAATTCAGACTCTTTTGTCACCTGATAAACTAAATTGAAGATTCTTGAACCCACCGCAGAGAAATGCATCCTAGCCAAAGTTGTTTTACTTTTTGGAGCATAATAATTTACGCTCTTGGAATATCTGATTATTATTTTTGTTGGGTTCTTTGTCTACTACTGTTTTAATTAAAATCATTGTAAGTTGTTTTTGTGTATTTATTGATCAAAATTTATGTACATATTAAAATACATTGAACAAAAGAGAAATCACAAAAAAAAGAAAAGAAACAAAACGTTTACAATTTACATTTATACAGATTGTTTTTACATTTGCATTTCACTATTTGCAATCGAACTAAATACTTGTCTATTCAAAGGCTTACAAATTGTTAATTTATTAGTTTGCAAAAAAAATAATTAGAAAACACACTTAAATTTTAGGAATAGACATGGTACAAGCAAAGCTCACAGTTGTAATCAATTTTATGTTGAAGAATGCCGCGACATGAGCGTGGATGCGTACGCATGTTTTATAGACTATGCTAAAGCATTTGATAAAGTAGAGCACTGAGAACTTTTAGAATTTTCAAAAAGAAATAACCTGGATTCTTAAGATATAAGGATAATTAATAACAATGTTTGATTATATCCAAATGCTTGCAGACTGGCTGGATTTCCTCCCTAGGGAGTTGTTCATATTTAGATTTATTTCAACATTAAATATTTTAATTAAATAATTAATAACCACTACTGACATCAAAAAGCTGCAGTGAAGTGGATGATATATTGACATCGGATATAAACATATGTCGCGGAGTGCAGCAAGGATGCATTTTGTTTCCTCTTCTTTATTAAATATACTCAGAAGCCATTATTAGAGATGCGCTAAGTGATCCAACAGACGGCATTAGCATAAATGGACCAATTTAAACAATATTCCTTACGCGGATGATACTGTCCTTTTAGCAGATAGTATGGAAAGCCTGCAGCTATTATTTGACAAAGTACACATGGCTAGTTTGAATAAAGGGCTAGAAATGAATATTCCTAAGACTAAATGTATGGCCATTTGGAAAAAGCCACAAACTTTCCCAATGACTTAGAAACTTAAAATACATGTTGTTGAGCAAGTCCATCGATATAAATATTTGAGATGCTAGTTAAATGATAAATGGGGTCACTCACAAAAGATCAAAGTAAGAATAAATATGGCACGAGACTGCTTTTTCAGGATGCGTAACCTTCTTTGCATATATTTTATGCTGGATTCACTGCATGTCCTGGAGTATATCTTTTTTTTGTAGTCCTGTGCAACAAACATTGTTGTTATGCCTTTGATAGTTATTTATTCCTCTTCTTGTACCAGAAGCATAGTTATACTCATTTGTTTATTTGGAAAACACAAATAAATACAAGATCTTAATATTCAACAATGAGAAAAAATGTAAAAAAATCTATATAAGCCGAGTATATCTGCAAATTACTATTAATAATTTGTCATTTCACTGTATTTAGAAGACTGGTATGTAAATAAAACAAAAAATCTTCAACATCAAAGTGGAAAAACATAAACTAGTATTTTAGACTAGAACAAATAAAAGTTTATTTAACAAAATATTTGTAAAAAAATAGTCAAGATTAATGGAGTCTCTGGCTGGAATAATGCTGTTGATAAAATACAATTACACGAACATTCTTAACAACTTAAGATCACAAAACAAAAGGAACTGCCCAAGAAGCCGAATTTATTACAATTTGCAATTAATCAGCGATGTTCATTAATTCATGTTGAATGTAACTTTCTTTTATCTGTCACTCTCCGCGGGGCTTAGAAAGCAAAAAGAAAAACAACCCTAGATTGAAGAAAACATCTGTGAATGAGAGGAAAAGTGCAGTAACATAAAAATCAAAAGGAAAAAAAATTCAACAATGTTTGAGTGTGTCCAAACGCTTGCACTTCCCAACTTTCGACAATGTAATTAAAACAAAATTCCGTGCTTCAAGTTATTGAGAATCATAGTCACTTTTAGGAATCTTTTCCCTTTTATGCCGAAGAATGCGGTGATTTTTTTCACACAATTCATCTTCATAGTATCCCTATTTACTCCTGGTAGTGCATTAATAACTGCTTTATACATCAAATGCACTATATGTATATGCATCTTTATTATTTGTGACATGAAGTAGGGTGATTCAGATCGTAAAATGTTGCAGCTACCTTTAAAACAAATAACCAGCGCCTCTCGCACTAAGGCTTTATTTGCAGTCAGAAACTACATTTTAAGTATGGGCTTCTTTTTACCAATACCAAGAGTGCTCAGCCTCCTTAACAAAGTATCCAAAGACAGCTCAATTAATGTGTTCCCACAGCAAACACAGTTTTAAAGAAAATCACGTAGACTTTGCCAGAAATAGAACTCGGACTCTTGAATCGGGAATCAAATCAGAAAGTAAAGTGAATGGGCAGACGTGAGGCGTCTTTAAAAGCTTATTAATTTATTGTAAAGCTATGATGTTTCATATTAAATATTAATCCAAATAATATAATACGTATGGTTTTGTTATTACAATGACTATCTTATGAAATACATCCTCAAGCTTAGAAAAATTTATAAAATTATCTTTTAAAATACTTAAGCCTCCAAAGTTTACGGTGATAATACCTTATATAAAAATATAGATTTTCACGCTATCCATAAAACTGACTTTTATCATTATCTCGTTTTTATTAAATTAGCGAAAACAAGAATACCCTAAGTTGTGTCCGTTTTATTTACAAATTTAAAAATGAGAACCAAAAGTAAAACAAAGTAGAGGTTATACGTCATTCGAAAGAAAATTTACTACTCTACAAGATAATGTGTTTGCTTTTAAGTTACTTGTATTTTTTTTTTGATTACTAGCCTTCAAAACGAAATGTCCAGTAGACGAAAGTGACCCTTTTCGATACTTTTTGTTGGCGTTCAATTAAGACAATGAGGGAGAAAATAAACAATAAAAATAAGGAGAATACATTATTAACTATTTTGTTGTAAAATAATAAAGGAGAACACTTTATTGACAAATTTGCTAATTTTTTTCTTTGTTGTGTCGTCTTGTTCTGTTCATTTGCAAAAAAATAGACACAATTCAAATAAAAACCCAATAGATTAGAATAAATAGTATTCTTTAAAAAAAATGTATTTATTTAGAAGGGTATTTTTACACCAGAATATTTCATAGTCCCTGGACTGGTACCTGACGCATTAGACTGATCACCTTACCTAAATGTAACAAAAGTTATCAAGATACGCTGCGATTGGTGTACCAATGCAGTGCTCTATGCACCATTAGGCGCGGAAAGGGAATGATGATGATGATGTATAAGTCTGTACATTTACAGGGCTATCGTTAGTTGGTTTAAGTGGCCACTTTACACTATGCACAACTTTCACCGTTCTGCGTGTTTGTGAATATATGCTTTATTATATGTTTAAATTCATTGATTTTTATGACTTAAATGAACTGAAACCTTTTAGTCTTTCATATTCCCTACTCAAAAATGATCTTTATCTGTGTTTTGTTATGTCCCAATCATAATAAACTCCCTAGGGCCCTCAACAACATCATAATTCCCCCTTTTCGCTCCTAGTAGTGCATAGGGTACTACAATATTTATTTATTTTTCCCTAAGGGCCTTAGGGGATAAAAACCGGAACGAACGTAAAAAACGCTACAGATTTATGTTTTTTTAATGCTTAGATTTTGATTTTTTGTATATTTAAGAGTTCTTAAGACCGACTGATTCCAAAATTATCATTTTACGTTTAAGATAGACATATTATTTTATATTTATATTTTTTTGTAAAATCAATGTTACTACCATTTACCTCTCACTCCATTCGTTCAGAATGACAGAGCAAACCATCCTTGGACTTGATTTCAATAGGGCAACAAAAAAGGGAAGACCACCAAAGAAGATGTAAGGCCACTAAAAACAAATTTCACGGTGGACATGCGTAACTAGGACTCTGGAATTGAGCTGATCGTTCTAGGAAAAGGACGTTTATTTTGACAAGTTGATAAATTAGAAGGGTTATTTTATTTACTGCCCTTAAATCTTATTAGGAAGCAGACGCCGTTAAAGTCTGCTGTAAAAAATCTCTGCTACCGTTAAATATTTAATGTCATTTTTTATTTCGTTTTTGGGAGCAAATGCGTACACAATATATTTTTCAAATATCGTAATACTAATCAATTTTTATATTAAATATTTTTGTAAGAAAAATGTGTTTTTTACTATAGTTTGAATAAGTATATTGTTAGAAAATCGTATATTTAACTTAGCTTTTTGAGTTAATGGAACCTTTCAAAAGAAATTGCAGTGTTCATTAAAATTGTAAAGCAGACTCCTAAGACAGGGCGAGGCGAAGCTACTCCTGTTTTTGCCCATATGTGAGCCGGGTTCTATTTTTGGTGATAAAGATGTGATATAATATTTACTTTAAACACAAATTGTCACCAAAATTCTCTGGAAAGAGTCCAAAAAAAATTCTTAAGATATATCAGTTTTAAACTTGGAATTAGTCATGAACTTAAAATCTCGATTTTTTGTTAAAAATATTGAATTTGATAAAACTTGACGATAGAGAAAAAATTAAAGACTTATTAAATTTATTTAAAATTATAAATCTAATATGACATTGCCCAAAACGGTTATCCATCATCAATTGCAGGTTGCATGGAAGAATTACTAGAGATAGGTGACACCGTCTCTAGTAATTCTTTCACAGACAATTCACGGACATTATTTTATTTTTGTAATGCCATATTAAACTGACTCCATGAACTCGGCAATAGTTATTCCCACTTATCGGATAATTTTATGAAGGGTATTGTTCCTATATAACAAACCTTTTGAACTTTTTCTAAAATGGTGAGTGGTAATAAAACCTTTTGTACAATTATTATATGAAACAGTTACTTTCTGATTTTCTCGCTATCTTTCTTAATCCTCTAAAATATTTTGTTATTTGATTTGATTTTTACATTTAATTTTAAATTGTTTAAAACTTCGATTGAATATGATTTATAATTTTTGTTTCTTAATTTTGGTTAAAAAGAAATGTTTGCTTAATAATAATACGAAAATAATTAAACTTAATATGTTCGTAATTTAAGTTTTGTAAAAGTCAATTTTGCCGTATGTGTCAATAAAATAAGTGTTGTTAAACGCTTTTATATTTAATTGTTCCTGGACGTCCTCAAGCATAAAATTGATTACTTTAACATCTCCTAACAGATAACCCAGATATGCTGTATTTGGTGTATTAATGCAAACCAGTTATTTGGCTTGTTGTGCCAGTTTAGCTAGTTTTTATAAAGATGATAATAATAAAGAATCAGGTTGTTGACTCACGGATCAGAGGTTCAAGGTTCAAACCTTTATAAGTAATAGTAAGTTATTTACAACTCGTTGAAAATGGATCGAAATTGAAATGTTTGCGTAAATCGTAAGACCGCTAATATTTATTTTAGTAAAAAAAAAAAAAATTATGTTATAAAGAGGAACATCAAAATTCAGGATACAAAAAAATATTTTTAAATTTGGGAAACTCGGAAATAAAATTTAAAAATATCTAATGATTTTTTCTTTCTATTTCACTTATTTTTTAATATTACGTGCATTTCCTTTTTGGATTCTTACGTATGCCGAAGACGGAAGCAATATGCACCAAAGCTTGCTTGGTTTTGTAATTTTATTCGATAGATTCCTTAAGTGCATCGGGGGTTGTCCCCCAATGCGAAAAATCCCTGAAAAGGGGTGGAAAAGAGGGAGGCGGTGCTAAGGGGGTAAGAACTGAATTGACAATTGACGCAATTGGGGGTAGCTTACGTTTTTGGGGTTGCATTAAACACGACTCTCTGGACTGTTCCAGGGGTTGAGAACCAAATATATAAATATATATATATATATAAAGCAACAGTCTTGAAGATGTCTACTTAGGTGAAAGCGCTCGCTGGTCAAATAGTAATGATAAAAAAAGTAAAACTAAACTAAGAAGTTTCATTGACAACTTTATTTATAATTTTATCAAAATCATTAGTCATGGAGTTTCATCAAGAAATATGAACAAAAAACATCAATATTTCAAAACAATATATATTTTCTCGGTCAACAAACTAGAAATCTTTTGTTGAAAAGCTTTTTTGTTTATCTTTTTAGCGATTCCAATAGAAGATCGAAATTGAAATTTACCGATTAGGATTATTACGTTTTTAAATATTCATCATCATCATCATTTCCTTTCCGCACCTAATGGTGTATAGGAAACTGCATTGGTACACTAATCGCAGCTTATCTTGAGCATTTTTGTTACATGAATGTAAGATGATCAGTCTTACGCTTCCGGTACCAATCCAGGGGCTTTGAATTATTCTGGTGTAAAAACGTCCGTCGAAATAAATATTTCGTTTTATTTGTTTTTAATGTCATTATAGTTATAATATATTTACAGTTTGTCCAAATGTCTGAAGACAAAAGACTGGATTTCTCACCCTCGGGAGTCATAAAGATTAAAAAATTACAACAGGGATGGAGAATACCTTAAAGAAAGGAATATGGAAGTCAGGCATTAACAGGGCTTATGACATGTCATTGGCTGGTTTAAGTGGCCACTTTACACACCGTGATACATTCACCATATTGCCTATGTTTGAACATCCATATGTCTTCGATTCTTCTATTTGTTGATTTTAGTGAAGTTAAAGAACTTTTCAGCTTGGAAGGAATGGAAGAATTTAAGAAATATGGATGTTCAAACATAGGCAAAATGGTGAATGTTACACAGTGTTTAAAGTGGCCATTTAACCAGCCAATGACAGGTCATAAGTCCTGTAAATGCCAAGACTTCCATATTCCCTTCTTTAAGGTATTCTCTTTACCTGTTGTAATTTCTTAAGAAAAGTTATTTTTAATATTGCTACGCTGTGTTGCGTTAAATATTTAAAATGTATACGGCATATTATTTGGCAAATATAAATTATTATGCTGATAAAATAAGGAAAATACTCCAAAACTATTAAGTTAAGTCAAGTAAATATTTTGGTTTATAATTCTTTTGTACGTGTGATGTCACTGAACTCCTCTTAAACGGCTTAACCGATTTATGTGCTGTTTTCAGCGAAATGTAGATCTTTGCGTTCCGCGTGTTCGTATATATTAAAATTTTAAATCGAACATGTAAAAAAAAGTGAGAAGCAAAAATCTTTTTTTCATTGATCTACCAAGTTGCCTAAAAAAAGAAGGATGTTGTTTTTTGTGTTTAAAAAAAAAAATGTTTTTGAATGCTTACAAACAACATTCACTTTTGTTGGATCCTAAAAAGATTCTTTCCTTACATTTCTAATAATTTCTTATTATTTATTACTTGTTATTGGAATTTTGGTTATACTGAAATATTTTTAACTAACATTTAATATATGTTTGAAAATCGCATTCATAAATAAAGTGCACCCCTGTTGGTGAAAAGAGCTGAGTTGTTATTTGCAAAAAGCATTCTTATTAAAAAACAAATTATTCAAGTACCAATGTACCTTCTTATCAATGAAAAGTCTTATTTCAAGGTAATAGCAGGCAAGCCAACCTTTCGGGCAGGACAACGTCTGTCGAGTCCGCTAGTGTTATATAAAGTTGTAATATTATTTGCGCCCAATTTATCATGCGCTAAATTAATCATATTCCACCGTGATCGGTCAAGTTGTTAATGGACTTTTCAACCACGTCTATGAACATTTTTTGTGATTAAGCTGCTAAAATTGAAGACTTACCGCTTTATGTAACAGTTGAACGATATTCGCTGCATTTTGTATACTAATGCAGTGTCCTATTCACCATCGAATAAAGATAAAAAAAAACTTCTGCATTTAATTATATTGTGCGTAGATTTTCTGAATTTGAGCAATCATTTATTTACTATGTAAAATCAAACAACGAACGGGTGTTTCGAAAAAATCAGAGATTTTCTGGGTTTTTAGGAAAATATGCTGTTACTACGCACGACTCCACCTACGTATTTGAGATAGACAAAGACAGCCATGGTCAGTTGCTTTTAGTATTCAATCAAACCGCACTGCCCTTTTCCCTCTTGGCAAATTATTTAAAAAATTGTCGGCCTCGTAGTGTAGCTGTCAACGCATTTGCCAACCATGCAAGAGGTCTGAGGTTCAATTCCCGACATGGTTGGAATCAAATATTTATTTAAAACAGTTGGTTTTACACAAGAATATTTTATAGTCCTTGGACTGGCACCTGGGCCGCAATTATTAACGGCAATCTTCATCGGTATGTACTGAGACGGTATGAACTAATATCGACATTTATGTCTATTATATTTGTAGAAAAATTCAAAGTATCTTCCTCGGTGACCGGTAATTGAAAATTAAAAAAATAAATGTTTTTAAACATTTTTATTTATACAGAAAACTTAATTTTTATTTTTAGTTAAAATTGAAGATGAATTTTAACTTCCCACCAGAATACGTACCCTGAACGGTAAGGCTGATCATTTTACCTTCATGTAACAAAAATGATCAAGATATGCTGCGATTTGTATACCAGTGCAGTGATGATGTACATTCTCAGGAGAATGAGAGTATATATTTATTTGTTATTTTACAATTTATGTATAACTTTTTTTACATTAAAAACAATGTTTGCTCACCTAAGGGAGACATTTATTAAACATAATAAAATCGTAATCGAAAAGTACGTATCAAATGAAATAATAACACATAAAACTTACGAATAAAACCAATATAAATTAAAACGCATATCTGTATATTTGGCATGATCCACCCATCAAACCGTGCAATACATAAAATTTAATGAAAAGTAAATAACAAACGAACGGTTTGTTTTTTACCACTGAAAACATACGGAGGTGCTATGAGCGGGTCTAATGGTTTGCCCTAACATCTCAGGGGTAGGTTTTTCAAGGGGGTGATAAGGAACGCAAACAAAGATTTCTCTACCCTTATTTTATTTAAAAAACGTTTTCAAGAAACGCCATTTGAAGTGGAAATGTGATTTATTGAAGTAAAATATGAGTGTGATTAAATTTCTGCGAAATGTTTAGGATTTTGCGGAAAAACCTGTCGTTACACCTTCATTAAATATTATGTATAAATATTGGATTAAGAGAAGAAAAATTTTGCTCGAGTGTTTTCAGGTATTCGTATTTATTTTCACAAGAAAATATCTTCAGTTTATTTTAATTCAAATTTTATTTGGTGAAATATAATTTGAATTTTTTGTTTAAAAAATATATTAAATAAATTGAAATCATATTTTATTATTGTAGAATAATATTGTATGTATTGAAACGGGTGAAAACAGAAACAGTTCCAAGTGTGAAATAGAACCGTAATTTTTGATGAGAGTTTTTCACTCATTGGCTACTCTTAGATAAAAATACTGAAAAAGATATTGAGCCAAAAAAAGTCTGCCTCCTAGAGAAGTTATTGTTTTCAGGTTCGATTCCCGGTAAGGTTGATATAAAATCTGTGTGTTTAAAGTTAGGGTGGGTGCTATGAAATTTGATACTAAATCTAATTGTCAAAAATAACTCAACATAAGAAATTATCTCCACCATAAAATAAATATTATGTTGTGTGTTTTTTCTTAAATTAACGGGTTACATTGATTTATTTTTAAAAGTTAGAATTAGAATGTCCAATAACTGAACCGTATATATTTACTGTAACAGCCACCCTATTAATACACTAAACTATTTTATTGTCCTCGAATTGGCACCTGAAGCGTAACCTTCCTTTAATAAATATTTAAATAATTGTTACATAACTATGTTGACAGTTTTATATCAGACCTGTTGGTGGTTTTATTGTATTAAAAATATAATTTTAACAGGGGTAAACAACATAAGCTTATTATATGCAGAAATAAAAGACAGGTGGTACTTTGATCCACAAGTTTGGTGTTTGGTTGTCCTGTTTACCGTACCTCAAAACTGAATCAATTTTGTTTTTTTTTTACGGAAGAGGTATCAGAAGGATTTTTTTATGCTGGTACCATTTTTGGCAATCAAAGACGGCCGATAAAACTGGGCGCTGTTTTGTGTTTTTGGATAGTCCTAGCTCCCATATTTTTTTTAAATCAAAAATATCAAAGACAAGAAAAAAAACATTTTTCTAGTACCATTATCCAGGGTGAAAGTACGGGAATACGTTTGTATAAAGATAAATGAGGCCGCGTTTCCTTTTAATTTAACTAATGTCTAATTTCTAATTTATTTATTACTGTATTTTACATTATTGTTAAATTGTAACATGTGTCTTAGCTTCTTCTTTTAAATAAAAACTGAATAAAACGCTAAAATTGTATTTATATAAAATAACGTGAGACTTATTTCTGGCTTTTTCATTTGCGGCATAAAGTTATTCGCCGAAGTGGGAAATATAATTGCAGAGTGCAAGAATAATGATTGCACCCGGGGTTCTGTGTGCACATTTATTATTTTATTATTTCATTATTGTGTCAATAGGGCTTAACAAGAAGGGGCCCGTGGAAAGAATAAAGGGTCCCGCATCGATTCCTTGCATCACGATCAGCCGTAGTGAAATTAAATTAATATTTCATTCTTACATTGTTGCCACGTACCGCAAATATCCCCCAGACGTAAATCGTATGGTGAAATGCATTAAAATGTCTATTTTCATCCCCTTCACCGGAACCGGGGGAGAGAATGATAACTTGATTGTAAAACTGCTGAGTAATAGGGTTTTTTTTTTTACATAATATGTATTTTTAGTGTAAACATCAATCAGTAAGTGTTACGCGCTAGAAAATGAATTTTATATACACGTATTTACAATAATTAAAAACAAGTTTCATAATTCGATCAAATATTTAGTTTATTTAATTAAAAATACTTAACTTCAATATCAATACATAGATGGTGCTCCAACACGCTAGTGAATGCTTTCTCATTTAATAAGATATATACAAGAATCAAAATGATACCAATGTCGATATTCGCTAATAAGCGGAATGGGGAATGTTGTTAAAAACGTAAAGTGGCCACTCAACCCAGCCAATGACAGGTCATAAGCCCTGTAAACGCTCGAATATCGATAATCCTGAATTTGGGAAAAAATTCTACCTCATCTCTGTAGGAATATTGATAAAAAATATTTTAAGAGCTTTAAAAAATATACCATCTTAATCGTCTCATTTCCACAACCAATTGTTAGTCACGTGAAAATAGTTATGCAGAAAGCAGCCAGTCCGCAATTTTTTAAAATTAAAATTTTGGTGTTATCGGGTGCAATAAGGTCAATTCTATGTTCTGCTTAAAAACAGTTAGACCGCTCTCATACAAAAAAACTGAAATAATCACGTTCTGAAAATAGTGCCGATCACAGAAAAGCATTTATCTTATTGCAAAAAAACACCACAGCCCTAGAAAAATCTCACGGTAATTTAAAATTATTAAAACTAGTCAAATACATAATAAGATTCTTGTTTGTAATGTAAAAAACCTACTGTAAATGTAAATGTTAAACAGTTTGTAAAGTGGCCACCTAAACCTTCCAATGACAAGTCATAAGCCCTGTGGATGCCTAGAATTCCGTATTCCCTTCTTGAAAATGTTTTCTTTCTCTGTTGCAACAATTTACAAACCAATTAACTTCTAAGGGAGGAAATCTGGCGAGTGTACAAACATTTGGAAATACTCAAAACATTGTTGACGGCAAATATCTCTTATTCGCGATTGAACATTTTTACCCTTTCTTTTATCTGGTTGTCGCGTATTTTATCCACTCATGCTCACAACCACTAACATTAAACAATAAATCGTGTTGCTAAATTTTAGTAGGAGAGAATAAAAAATACTTGGGCTTTTGAGCAAAATAACCAGAATGACAATAGTTCTGAGGGCGGGTACTAATTCACAAGCTAAAATATAAGGTAGATATTCGTAACTTTATTTCATTTTCCATTCATGGATTCTACACGGAAAAAAGTTATTATGGATAGAATGAAAGAAGTGTAATGAACTTTTAATGTATTTTTTGTCCTTTGTTTTCCTCGGATTTCATGACTGAGCGAAAAAAAACTTATTACGTGGAAAGTTTTTAGAACAATTGAATTGTTTTATCTTCAAAGATATCTAAACACAGAAAATGATATTTTGTTGAAATTTCGTTTTGTTTCTTCTAATAAGCGTTTTATATAAATATATATTTATATTCTTAGACCATTTGAGTTTATTTCAAAGAACTACTTGTTTCGGAAGGCACATATCCTTCTATCTACAGGTGTTATTATAAACTGAACATGAATATACATCGTCAAACCCTTACATCAAATCTCTTCTCAGAATTTGACAATCACATAATGAAATCGAACTATGTTTTTGATTCATATGAAATCAAATTCCTTCATTCGATTACAAGTCAAGGCCAAACATGAATGATTTTATTCAGAAAAAAATATAATAAATTCGGAAAAAATCTTCTTCCTCTTCTGCTTTCTTTAGTTATTTTATTTATTTATTTTACAGAGACAAACAGTCGACAATGATATAATAACATAAAAAAAATGTGGTTTAAAGACAGACCAGCGAAGTTTCTGTAAAAAAATTATACATATTAAATTGTGGTAAAACTAAAGGGTGTGTTTATGTGTATTTGTGTAAGAGTAAGTATATAGGTGTGTTTGTGTGTATGTGAGAGTAAGTGTTCAGGTGTGTGTAAGTGTGAGGATCATTAAATAGCAAGTGGGATAGAATCAAAGCCAGAAAGAATCAGTCTTCATTTATTTTTAAATAAATTAAGGGGCGTGTTAAAAATATCAATAGATGAAAAAAAAGCATTGACCAAAGAAGCAAGAATGATATAAGAAAGAGTGTTGTGCATAGTTAGTGCCACAGACTGGAAGATGGAATAAATACTTATTTCTTGTTACGCGAAAGGGAAAATTAAGATTAATTTTGGAGAGTAGGTTAAAAGAGTCTACACTTATATGTTTAAAAGTTTGTATAAACCTCTTTAATTTAGAGTTAGCCATTTTAACTCTAAATTAAAGTGGTTTATACAAACTTATAAACATATAAGTGTAAAATGTTATACCATAAAGAAAAAATGTTTTTGATAACAATAATACAAAAGAGTCTACTTTATTATTTAATAATTTATATAAATAGCACAATTCAGATATAGTGTGTCTATTTTCAAGAGTAAAAAATCCACTTTGTTTAGCGGATTTGCTGTAAGTGGAAAGCGTTTTCTTGTTTTTATTATTTATTTATTTTATTTATTTAATTTTACAATACGACCAAGGGGCATTTACATTAAAAATTATAAAGGTAAGTACAAACATAGTAAGTATTAATTTAAAAAAAACAACACTTTTTTGTATACATGTAGAAACAAAAAAAACATGCTGCAATGCAAAATAAAAAGTTAAACTTTTCATATTAAAAAAGAAAAAAAATATATGAAAATAAGAAAAATGTTAGAATTGAAAAGCAAATTGTAAATAACTTGTTAAGAATTTAAGCAAAAAAAGTTAATTACAAATTAATGTTAAAAACAAATAATAAGAATTAGTAAACAGTAAGTATATATGAGATAAAAATAAATTATATGGTTCACAAAAATATTCGAAAAAATAATTTCAGAAATATATTTTAATATAGGTATTTTAAATAATTTAGGTATTTAAAAAAAATCGTTGAACATTTTCAATCCTTTCTATGTTTGTTATTGCTTAAATGTTATTGCTCGGAGCCTGTTCCTGGAATGCGGACGTCCAACTATCCCACTACCTTTTTGGTGGTCTTTTGGGGGGTGTATTGCCTACTGGTATTGCACCTGCCACTATATACACCATTCTTTTTGAATCTGCTCTCTCCACGTGCTCTCTCCAGAAACGTCTTCTTGATCTTCTCCATCGCACACATCTTCGACATTGCAGATCCTTTTTACTTCGGAGTTTCTTACCCTGTCGCGGATTGTAGTTAAGCAATGGGTCGGAGAGCTTTCGTTTCACTCGTTCTTAGTAGGCTTTTTGTTTTAGTGGTGTCGGCCCTTGTTTCAATGCCATTTATCATGACAGGTATAATGCAGGTTTTATAAATTCGTACTTTGCTCTCCATCAGCATATGTTTGTTTCTCAATACAGCATTTATAAGGCATCCAGCATTAGTTAATAATAATACATTTTAAAATCCCTCACTATTACTATTATGGTTATATAAACCCCACGCCTCCTCTATTAGCTCTTTTTACTCCTGTCAGTACCTACATAGGTTTTTTATTTCATTACATTTAGTTAGCTTGTAACACCGGTAGATGGAAGGATCTGTGCCCTTTAAAACTAGTAGTGCTTTGATGCTAGGGATTCAATCGATAATTTTGGTAACTTCTTTTTCGACTTGATGGATTTTTCTTATTTTTCACATCCTAAATTGAGCAATTGGACATCACTAAACCTTCCCAGGAGTCCTTTTTGCCAGCCAGCACTCTCATCTCCTTCTACGTCAATCCCGCGTCCTTAAGTTCCACAAATAAACTCGAAAAATCATCGTTGACGGCCTTCCAAGATGCCGAAAGTCATTAAGTGTAAAGAAGAGGTAACTTGAGATAAGGCTTTTGAAAAAAACACCCGTTATGTACCACAGCGGCCACCGATTTCACACGGTGTATTCTGTAGGTGCTGCCGTAGCGACACCGACGCGACGTATAGTTATATGTTATAATTGATACACATTTCTACATAAGTTTACGGATATTTTTAACGCATGTTAAGGAACACTAAAATGATCATCACACCATGTAAAGTTCATGTAATATTCCATCTAAAGGGTTCAGAAAATAAATAATTTCGTACCTAATAACGTGATACGAAACTGTAGGAAATTTGTTTTAATGGCATCGTTAACATGCGCACTTGTATAGTTACACGACGCGAGGCGGTGCGGTCTCGTGGGTTTAGTTTAGAGAAGGGGTGCCGTGTTATGAAGCCTAACAGAAGATAAGGGTTAAACACGTGGTCAATGTTGTCAAATAATTATTTGAAAAAAAACAGTTTTCTCAAGCATTCAATTATTTTTAGGTCTGAGCGGAATGGTGAATGCAATTTTGAGTTTAATACAGTAGAATAATCCTAGAAAAGTCTTAGTGTTTTGACTTTTGACTCAATGGTTACGCGTAGGAAAAAACTTTTGAATGAGAATAGTATTTTCGTATTATTTTGCACTGCAACAGGCAAACTATGCGCAATTCTATCACACATTATCGCTCTTTGAAAACGCGTCATACATTCACACGTTAATCCGGCACTTTTTATAAATTATCTATCCACAACCCAGTCAAATCTTCTATCCCGTTGTACTCCAGCTTTGATACTCCAATAAATCTATGTGTATCACTAAAATTATCATATAAGTATATGATTGAATTCGCGTTTGTTAATTAAGGTTAAACAAAATTATAAACATTATCAGAAAAAGAATTCTCTTTATATTAATTTAAGCGTCAGCTTAATGGACATTATTTTAATTACATATATCGTCTACATAATTTCAATACCGCGTATGAGCCAAAAAAAGAGTATTTTTAGCGTTTTTAGTTTAATGGAACAAGCCGCATTAATTGGTGTAATTAAACTTTAAAATTAACCAATACGCTATTTGTATTCGATTAAATTCAATGAGGCGAAAGAATCATCCCCACTAAAAAGCAAACAATACTGGGTGCAGAGAATTAAGAATAGTCCAGAAGGAGCGTAGAATCATATTTGAATACATCGGACTGTGTCCAATAATTCTCCCACAATGCCCCACTTTCACCGCGCGCATTCGTGATGTCGCCGCGTAATGTTGCACAATGGGAAAAAAATCATTACACAAATGTAAGGTAAAAAAACATCATTCGGTTAATTTCTATAAAATTTTATTGTGCACGTGGAAATAATGATTGACACAACAGAGTAGATAAGTAAAGGGTCATTTAATAAGAGTAATTGAATTAATGAAATTTAAACTTAATGTATAAAACAAATTTTATTTTACATAATACGTAAATTTTTATAATGTTAAATAATATTTAATGTTTTGAAGATAATGTTGGTCAAATGTCTACCACAGAGTTGTTTAATCCGAGGTCCAATTTTCATTATTTGTCTTATTAAATGAGCAAAGTAGGGTAAAAAATACTACCCTGGCAACACTAACGAAATTTCTATTTTGTTTCTACGATAATCTGACACAATCTGACATGGATGGAAAAGTAATTCAATTTTAAAGTAATGCATTTGCTGTCTAAACATTCGTTTGCTAATTATACATGAAATGTGATACAATTCTGTTTCTCTAAGATCCTTGCAGTATTTCAACACTTTGAAAGGACACAACCGGCATAGTTCAATTCAAATCAGGAGTTGCGTACTGAGCAACGTCTACAAAGAAACTAATGGGTCAAAACGTAAACCTACTCACTTATAAATAGTTAAGTTGCCTTCTGTTTGATGTGCGTATGTGGTTTCTGGACTATTCTTAACTCTATGACTGCGTATATCTCTAAATCCAAATCAACGGATGAGGCAAACTTGATTTGGGTAAATGCAATACGGTAAATGCGACATACATAACTGCCACAATTAACTTCGTATAGACGCACGCGATAGTAAAAGCAACATTTCTAATGTATATCAACAACACAAAATGAACTTAAATTAAATTAATTTCTCATCTCTCCTAAAAATTTTGACAAACGATTCTTCCGCGGTATTGAACTTACTAAGATGATATTTATAACCTGTCACTGGCTGGTTTACGGCTTGCGAAGGAAAAAAGTACAAATTAAAAGCTATTTTTTAGTGTTGCTAGGTAGGTTAAATAATTCAATTCAGTAGGTCAAAAATATCTCACCCACATTGATAAGGGTTTTAGCTCTTTTACTTCGCAAATGTCAAATGATGGAAACGTTGATTTTTAAACAAAGAAAAAATGATTTATGTTAATGAAAACTTAAATTAGCTAATGACAGATGTTGATGCCTACACGTCTATGTTCCTTTCTTCGTTACAATAAATTTCAAAATTATGTGACATGTAAAGTTGAATATGTCAGGTAATCGCTTTTCTGTAGCACTGACGGCAAAAAAAGTTATTTAGGATTTTCAAAAGATCGTGATTGATAAACAGGCCCCAGTCTTGCGGGAGGCAGCTACTAGACTGACTGAACGCCTATTCATAATTCAGGGAGAGTTGACAGGGGAGGTAAACGCGGGTTGGCTAACAAAGGATTAGTGTTTAGATCATACACGGACCGCGGATTGTGCTTGACATTCCATGAAATATGTGACATGTATGGGAAAATCGTGCTTCATTGTGTAAACCTTAGCCACTTTACTTACTTACTTTTATAAAATAATCTTCTTTAAAAGTAAAAGTGTCATTGAAAACTGTATTCAAAACAAACCAAATGTATCATTAATTTTTGAATAAGAATTTTTTTGCAGGTAATGAGAAAAGATTATCATTTCAATTTCGTCCTGAAGCGTAACACTGATCGTCTTATTTTTTTAAATTTTAATTATCCAGATACGCTGCAATTGGTGAACCAATGCAGTGCCCTATGCACCATTAGTTGCGGAAAAGGAATGATAATGATGATGATGTAATATTATATGATTTTTCAAAATATTCATTTCATTCATTATTCTATGTCCGCTCCCTAGTTGGAGCATATGGTGTCCACAAAGATCCTCCAAGCATCTCTGTCAGCTGCCAGCTCCTGTGCATCCTCCCAAGTCAGGTGCGCGTCTCCTAGTTCTGACACGAACTGCCGACGAACAGTCAGCAGTGGGCCAGGATGTCGAGAACCTGATGCCTTGTAAAGTAGGCAGACGTGGTTAAGGCTCTCAGGAGGCATCCCTAGCACGTAGCCAAACCAACCGTATCGCCTCCGCTTGATGACAGTTGTCACAAAATTTTGCTGGGTCCGTTTTCTTATTACTTCAATCTTCACAAAGTCAAACCACCGCACACCCGAGATTCTTCTGAGACACCTATTCTCAAAACTCAGAATTTTGCTGCTTTGGGCCCTAGTGAGTTGCCACGATTCGCATCCGCAGAGGAGAATAGGTGTTTTGCAGGCGTTATATAGGCGGCATTTGGTTTTCACTGAGATTTTACTGAGATTTCCGATCTCCAGACAGCTCTTATACAATCGAATGTGGCGCCTGCTATTCCTAGCCGCACTCCCAGTTCTTTTTGATAGCTGCCGTTTTCCGTAACATATATTCCCAGGTATTTGAAACTCTCGACCCTTTCGATGACTTGATTTGACAGAGTCAGGGGATTTAGGGCATCAAGGCATGAAGTGTTACACAGCACATGAATTTTTGCAATATTGATTTTAAAACCCATACATGCGGAGTACCTATTTAGGCTATATGTAGTGGCCTGCAGACCCCTGACTCAATCGTCAATTATAACCCCATCATCCGCATAATCTAGGTAGCAGAGTTTTCTTCCTAAAGGTGGAGTCCATAAGAATTATAAAAAGAAACGGTGCAAGGACGCAATTTGACGAAATAACTTCAAAATAATAGTTTAAAAAAACTAACGAGTCAAAGGATTGACGAGGTAATTATTCATGTAATTTTTTTTTTTTTTTCTAAGCAATTGTCCACTAGTTCGCACATTAAGTGTGCGCATACATAGGAATCATTATTCGTCAATGTGAATCATGATAAGCGTCACCGTAATTCTTCATAAAATTTATTTATCAACATCCTTCTATAATGTAGCACAAACAGATTTGTGCTGGCCGAATTGTTAGTTGAATTGTGAATGTTTACGCTGTGCTGTGGTGTAGGCTTAAAGCTTGTCGGCATTCGCGTTCAATTCAATGGAATTTGGAAAGCTGAGCAATAAATACATCAAGTCCAATCCGCACTAAATGTGACGTATTTGTGCAGTCGCAAAAGCTGTACCTATAGCCTAGTCATTGTAGGATAACGCATCCATTTGCAATTTCCTAGGTTCGGCCCTATTTTACTGGAAATGAATATTTACGAGTTTTTGCGGCATACGCAATTTGTGTTTTACGAGGATAACATTTGAAAAAATGTGCCTTATACCTAAAAAGAGATTAAACGGATGATTGGTACTGTTTAGTTGAAAACAACATTTCTCGATATTATTCCTGGCTAATTACCCCTTTTTCCACCCTTCCCTTGACCCAAACTTATGTTACTTACCTAAATATCAAGATAAAAATTTTATTAAAAAAAATAATTTTGATTTGGAACATAATATATACAAAATTTACTTTAATTCACACTGCATAAATATTCTGGAAGTGATGCGCATCGTTGTAAAAATTGTTTCTTGAATTGTTTAATTATTCATAGTGAACTTTATCATCCATAGTGCCAAAATTGAAAACATCCTAATTGCATCGAAGGTAGGTCCATTACAGTGTTCCTTTCCTTAATTCAAATACTTCAGCTTTGGACAAAATTGGATAATATTAGTTTTTACATTATACAATCCGCTTATCGTTAAAATTGGTTTGTGGGTTAAGTATAAATCAGCATTTATCGATATTATTTCTGGTTAGGTCTAGTGCTGATTTCAAACGTTTTTAACTTTTGAAAGGCGCGATGTAACATCGTGTTATCTCAAGCCATAGATAAATTGTTCAGTCATTTGAAAAAAAAAGCAGAGTGACGTACAATTTTTTAATTCCTTTTCCGTAATGAAAAAAAAAACAAATATGTTAATAAGCCCTGTTATAGCAAAATAAACATAACATCTTAAATACGCCGGTCATCTTACATGAGTGCACCCTCGTTCACTGCCAACAACCGAATGCATCTCTTTAACAAAAACACCGGCCACAGAACAGCATCTCTGTCTTCGTTGTTATAAGTTCTATCTTCGTGCTCTCACTAATATAGATTTATTGCTGTATTGGCGTCACATTTATTTTTCGCATATTGATGATAATTTATATCCTGCATACTAACAAACATTTTGCTTTCCAAACCCGGTGTGGAAATGTCTATTTGATTATAAAAGATTACAAAAAATACAACTTCATAATTTTTAAAAAAGAGAGAGACATGTATCAAGTCTTGTATTGTATATAGGCTAGTGTGACATTACAGCCAAACAAGAGTTAAGTTAATGTTGTCTTCAAAAATGTTTTGAGTATGTCCAAATGCTTGCAGACTGCCTGGATTTCCTCCCTAAGGAGTTATTTAAATCTAAATTTGTTGCAACAGAAAGTAAAACCACCTTTGAGAAAGGAATATGGAAGTCTTGGCATTTACAGGGCTTATGATCTGTCATTGGCTGGTTTAGGTACTTACTTTACACACTGTGTAACATTCACCATTCTGCCTATGTTTCATTCACATATTCTCAACTCTTCCGTTTGTTGACTTTTGTGAAGTAAAAGAGCTGAAAACTTCATCATATGGGCGAGATTCATCCGGCTGAACCAATTCACCTACTAGACAAAGCCAACGCCTGAAAACAATTTTCCAATTTTTGTACTTTTTTTTTACCAGTTAGTTAATTTAACAATATTTTTAGTATGTCCAAATGCTTGCAGACTAGCTAGATTTCTTCCCTAGGAAGTTCTTTAGATCGAAATTCGTTGCAACAGAAAGGGAAAACATTTTCGATAAGGGAAATGGAAATCTAGGCATTTGCAGGGCTTATGGCCTGTCATTGAATGATTTAAGTGCCCACTTTACACTCTGTGTAACATTCACAATTTTTCCTGGGTTTAAACATCTACATTTCTTCATCTCTTCCTGTTGACCTTTGTGAAGTATTTTATTTTTGTAATTTATTCATTTTTTCACTACTACTTTTTTTTAAAAGGAAATACTTGCGTTCTTATTTGAACCCAAATATTACAATTCTTTGGGCAATTTCCAACGAGTTGTAAATAACTCACTATTAAAAAATGGGTATCAAGTTGGGGTAGAGTTGGGTTCGAACCTCGGAACTCCATGAGTCCGCAACACCAGCCACAGGGCCACAACCCGATTCAAATTGTTATTATATTGTAATGATAATTTGTTATTTAAGTGTACATATAGTTTATACTTATGCAATAAATGTAGCTTTAAAACAGGTATTTTTGTATCTAGTGAAGTTGTGAGGATTATGTTTTTGCAATTCAATTCAATGTCTAATACTTATTTTGTGTTGCGTGTAAACACTTTTATTTTTTTTATCAATATTCCTACAGAGATGAGGTAGAATTTTTTTTCAAATTCAGGATTATCGATATTCGAGCGTTTACAGGGCTTATGACCTGTCATTGGCTGGGTTGAGTGGCCACTTTACGTTTTTTACAACATTCCCCATTCCGCTTATTAGCGAATATCGACATTGGTACCATTTTGATTCTTGTATATATCTTATTAAATGAGAAAGCATTCACTAGCGTGATGGAGCACCATCTATGTATTGATATTGAAGTTAAGTATTTTTAATTAGCATATTACTTTATTTTATGTATTTAAGACTCTTCCGAGTTAAATTAAGTACTAGTAATCGCCTGCAGTGATTCTGCAATTTATTTATACTTATATTTTGACCAGATCTTATTACACAACATTATTTTTTGGTATGTGTATTTTTGTACATACACAAATCTGGATTTCTCCCGAGGGGGAGTAGGTATATATTTTTTTATCAATATTCCTACAGAGATGAGGTAGAATTTTTTTTCAAATTCAGGATTATCGATATTCGAGCGTTTACAGGGCTTATGACCTGTCATTGGCTGGGTTGAGTGGCCACTTTACGTTTTTTACAACATTCCCCTTTTACTTTTGCCAATAAACGCCATATTTTGACATTAAACCTAACCTAAGCCTAAAAAAAGCTGAAACCTTTAGCCTTGTTATTGCCTGGACTTACCCTTCTCAAAACTGTTTTCCATCTCTGTTGCAACAAATTTAAATGTTGTCTTTTTAAATTAATACTTCAATTAAATTAAAAACTATTCTATAAGATTGCAGGGATGAAGTCCCAGATCAAGAACTCACTTATTACCTGTTTTAAATGTTAAAGGTCAAAATGAGTGACTAATTGCGGCGCCAGATGCAGACAATGTATATCAACCCGCAAATTGTATTAATTGAACGGGCCTCCCCACCAACCAGTCCTCGTCGATGGATATGAATGATTAAGGATAAATCTCATCTTTGCCATATCTTAAACATGTCCATATAATATGTAATGGTACTGAGTTGGTCTGATTGGCAGCCACGGCGAAATTAAACTTTGCTCATTGTCCTTTATATGTACTATCTGCTGCCTTTCCCGAGGCTTCGCAATAATTTACGGTATTATTTTGGCCACATTACTTGGTACAATACTCTTCAACCCCTCGTGTTAAATTTTGCCAATTTAGCAGCCACCCTCCGCCCAACCCTTCTTGAATCTCTCGGCCTGCAAATGAGAGAACCGGAATTTAAAACATCACTCACCCCGCAAGGTGCTTTGTTAACAAGGCAGTTTGGTGATTTCCTTACGATGATGGCAATATGAGTAATAGCATTATTCTGATGATTATGGCAGTAATAACATTGAACGATTACTCATACGGTGGGGTAACTTTTATTCAAATTTTTAAAAAAAGAAGTAGGTGAATATTTTATTTATTGAACATAATCATCGTCATCATCATTTTCCTATCCGCACCCGATGCAGAAATGCATTTGTAGCGTATCTTGATAACTTTTGATACTTTTGATAATGAAACAATGCAGTTCAAACATCTTAAAGATTTTATTTTAGGTTCACTCTGCTCGGACCTCAAAAATATCCGGCAAACATGCCACCTACTACACTAAGAGCCAGACTTATCTCTACTTAATTTAAATTTTCAGGATTTTTACATTATATGGATGTTCAGCCTTACGGGAAATTGGATTAAAAAGAATGTATTTTTACGCGCTGTAAAATTTTGAGCATTCAATTGTAAGGCGAAGTTTCTTGAAAATGTATGAAAAAAATGGTTTTAATAAAAACGATTTACTTTGCATGATGTCACTAGTTCTTCCGAATCAATCAATGACAAGGGAATGATAAATTTCCAGTTTACAGTAAGTCAACTGATGAATTAGCAAAACTCATCGAAAAGAATGGGAATAGAACTAGAGACGTCACACGCGAAGTAATTTAAAAAATACAAAACTTTAAAAATTATTTCGCTGATAATATAAAATGATTAAATAATCTATGAACTAATAAAAAAATATATAAAAACACATAACTTCCTTCTTTTTACATACAATTTTATTTTTCATTTAAGTTTATCTTAATTACAAAATATTGTAACTATTTTTTTTCCCTTATAAGTTTTCATTTTTAACAAGCCGAAACATGAATATTAAAGTAAAGTCACATATTTATTATTTATGAGCGTAATGAAAAATCAACGAAACTGAGAACCGGACTTATCGACAATCGAGTTCTTTGACAGGATTTTTACTCGAGAGAAGTCATCGAGTCGAAAACACTCGTTTGAGATTTTAGTTTTTTTTTGCACACAGACATGTATTTTGATCCGCCCGGACACATAATACACGAACAAAGGTATGTCAATTACAAAACATGAGATCAAATAAAAAGTGATAATTAGATTCATTCAATTTCCCTCATGCAAAAGTAAACAAATCTTGCCTTTTATCATCGCAAGTACCCCTTACATATTTAATCAACCTGTTCAATTAAGATCTTGCGTATAACAACAATGTATGGTTTTATTGGAAAATTAATTATTCAGTTTGTTTGGGGTTAAGCTCTCCCTTGTCCCTTGAGATACCCTGTATCTAGTTGTCTTCGTTTCACATATGGAAAAGCTGTTCTGAAATTTCGGTAACTATGTGGAGTTAGAACAAGGAAAGTTTGCAGTGACCTAAATATTATTTGAAAATTATGGGTGTCTTAGGTACCTATTTTCCATAAATATAACAAATCCGGAACGTTGAATACGTACCTATGTATGTTTATATAAATTGATTTATTGCAAATGAATGAACGCTTGTAAAAAATTGTAGTCAACATGGACATAATACGAGAATAAGAAGAAAAATAGCATTTACAACTTTCTAAAACAAGACAAAGACAACCAAGACTAATACCCGTATGCAGAGACAAAACTTAAGGTGAGGAAAGTACATTCTAATTTCAAATGCAGAGAATAACCCGAAAGTGAAGACAATTGTCTGAATAATCCGAAAGTGAAGACAATATTATATTACAGATAAGTTGCACTAAAAATATTTTTTTTACATAATATATTTTTCTCTCAAAGAAATTCTCCATTCTTGTTGAAATCTGTCAATGAGGATTCTTTTCTTTTTCTATTAAGTAGAGAGGAATCTTTTATTCACCTTTTTTTACAAGTTTTCGAAGTTAAAATACCTCTTTTGTAAGTCTGTAGGACAAAGAAAATTATCAAATATATGTGCTGTTTATTCCAAATGCTGAATCTTTATCCTTTCCTTAAATCACAACTCCACAGAGTTGATCCTGAAATGGAACTGATTTACAGCGCGTACAAAGCTTTTCAGCGCCGTTACAGTAGCCTGAAACGGTCCATTCTACTAAAACCAGCATTCTCTAGATTACTTAGAGAAGGTTTCAGTTTCACCTGAAATCTACCCTCATCATTGTTGCCTTAGATAGGGCTGTCCATATTTTGAAATATTTTTTACAGAGTTTTGTTTGAAGTCACAACACATCGTCAGGATTTTTTTTTCAGAAATTGTTTTTTCACCTTATTTTAAATTTTTTTTTAAATTATAAAAAAAACATTTTAAATTTTTGGAAAACGACAGTTCTACATACAGTGTAACTTTTTAATAATAAAAAATAAAACTCCATGATTTTCTAAATAAACGATTTGAGCATTAATGATACGAGTATTTCACGATAAATGAATTAAATTAACCGAATCTGGTTTCTCTCCTCAGCTAGTGATGTTTTTCATCAGCTATCTAGAAAATAGAAAACAGTTTACTTCATAATATGACAATGGGAACCATTCTCAGTTTATTCCGGAGTACCGCAAGGGTCAAACCTTGGTCCACTCCTCTTTGCCATATTCATAAGTGATATCGCGAAGGTTATCAAGTTCTCGTGATTTTTTATGTTTGCCGATTACTTGAAATCATTCCTTGAGGAAGAAAACCAAGTTCACTGCTTGCGCCTACAGTCCGAAAAGAAAAATATTTTTGACTGAAGCACAATAAAAAAAATGTATTTCAAAATGCATAATTGTATCTTTCTCTGGAATATTGCGTACCGTATATGACAGGTATACAATAGGTTAACGCCAACTCAGATTGACTTTTCATGCTAACATCGAGTGAACGTGTGACCTTGCACAGAATATGTTGGGTTTTATTCTCCGAATTAGCAGAGTGATCTCCGTATACTCAAAATTCTGTACAACTCGTTGGTTTAGACCAAGTTTGATAGTGTCTCGGTAATATGGAGTCCGCATGCGGCGAGATATTCCCTCATGTTTGAGAGGGTTCAGAAAAAAAAATTGAGGTATTCCTACATAAGAGAGTATGGTGGTTATCCCATTGCATTCCTCTTGGGCATGCTTGGGACTAACGGTTTGCAACTTAGAATGGATGGATTTACCCTGACTCCTATTTTCAGACTAATAAGAGGTTTTATCGAGACCAGCGGTGTTTCTGATGGTCATCTCCAACATTTACCTCCCGGCTTCCCAAACCAACCTGCCTCTGGTTATGCCGATCGGAAGAGCAGTCAGGCAGCTGAACATTATCACTTAGGAGATCAACATCTTTCACATGTGTGAACCTATGTTAAAGAGGCAAATTAATACTTCTGCTGTTGGAGAGTATTAAACGTTAATAATGTCGACCCATTGCTTAATGGTTCCTTGTTTGATATATTCTCCCAAAATAAAGCCTTTGATATTTTGTTTTTGTTATGCTGTTTTGGTAAAATAAAACCATTTTAATTTATAAAAGAAAATTAAACTAATAAAATTAAATGGTAAAAGTAATAAAATATAAATAGAAATCTGAAAATACTAAGCTTCAGAGTTTAGAGAGTAACTGCGTGAGAAAACATTAGTTTAAAGTCAAGTTGATTTCATAACCAACATTAACATTTAAGGATGGATGCAAAAGCTCCTATTATGAGCATCTTAAAAATGCGGTGGTGGACCAGGCTATGGATACCTCAGGAGAGTCTAAACCCAAGTTGCTCTTCTTCACACCTACGGGCTTTCACGTCCTGATGGCGGTCGATGAAAAATTTTCGGCTTAATTTGGTAGAACTTTTAGACGCGGGATTGACGTGGGAGGAGGCAAGAGTGCAGGCTGACCATAGCGTTTCTCAGAGGTCTTGTGATATTCACATGCTCCACTAAGTAACGGATATATATACGAAGAGTGAAGTAAAAATAATCATCATCCCTGTTTGCCATATAATTATCTAAGCCTGCCAAATGACTGGATTTTTCTGTATAATTTTACTTTATAACTATATATTTGTATTTTGAATAGTACATAAAATAAAAATCTTTCATAGTAACAAAAAACAGTAAAATTGGCATAAAAAATATAAATTTGTACATGCAAAACACATAAAAATATATTTTTCAAATTAAAATGCTGTGCCAGCCCTATTTGGTAGGGCGGTGATGATAGCCACGCCTCTCACTTAGGGCTCATCTGTTGGTCATGAATTATAAAGTGTGAAAACACTTTTACACCCGTTTAGGACGTGCGTACCTTAAGCTAACTTTACCCATTCTGGCTTTTTATTCGTGTAGAACCAGCTTACAAATTACAAGTATGGTAAAACTAGCTGACTGCGAGCACTACCAACATGTGTCAATCTTTATTTTAATAAAATCACCATGTTTTATGTATTTATTTATAAAATACACCTCTATTAACTTTGTGATTTGTCGTTGGTCTTAAATAGCTTAGAAACTCCCGTTTTAAGTAAGAATTTGAAAAAAAATAACAAAAATAATAAACAAACTATACGGACCAAAATATAAATTTAGAAAAGTTGAAGCATCATCAAAAAAAGAACCATCGATTTCCTTTCCTTAACGCATCATTCATTTTTATTCACCAAATTTTTGATTTCTTTAAAACTGTCAAACATGTTTATCCCTAGGTCCAATATCAATGGCAGCCATGTATATTATCATATCTCACAAAATGACGATTTCTATTTTTAACAGTAACGTGTGGACAATTACTATTACTTTAAATCCCTTTATAAAAAATTTTAGAATTTCTAAAAACAAAAAAAAATCTCTTAAAAAGTCGTATGTTTTGCGAACATGCGCAGTAAACAACGGTATTTACACAAACGACCGTGTTGAGTGGAGGCAAACGTAGCGCCGCCTATCGCATATATCAATTACAATTCATTACGCCGAACGGGTTGTGTTTGCTTTAAATACGCATCAATGTTATAACGTCCAAAATATATGAAAGCTACCCTTCGGATATTTTTATCTGTTATGTTATTCATAGTGTTGAAATGCTTTATCTGTTAAGTTTTTAATTGTTTACTTTTTAGCACCAACACTTTACAAATTTACTATTAGGCTTAATGTTTGTTTTTGTAAATTTATTGATTATTAAGTTGCCAGAATTTCACTTGTCCATGCACTTTGTAGCTGCAAGACGATTAGTAATCTAGCTTCAATAGGCAAATGTTATCAACTATCAAATATCCAAATTAAGTAAATGAGGTCTAGAATTCCAACCGTCCATGCGCTCTGTAGCTGCAAGACGTGGTGGGATATTTATTTATTGTACAGCGCCCTTAAGGTGATTTTCACAAAAATGGCGCTGTATAAATGATCCAAATATATATATATGTATTAAAAATGAATAGATTGTCCAAAAATAGGTATTTAAGAGGTCAAAACGAGTGTGATACAAAAAAAAACTTAATTTTAATTCTAGACATAATGAACAATACGGCTTTAATAGTAGTTATTAAAACTTGCTGAAAACTAACGTATACAATGAATATAATTTTCTCAGTTGTTTTTTAATAGAAAAGAAATAGGATGAACACATACGGTCATTTAATTTGCTTAAAAAAATGTTTAATTAATTTGATTCGCATAGAAAATAAATCAATGTGTCGTTGGTTATATATACGGCCATTTGAATGAATGCAGATTCTACATAAAAATAACGTAAGTATCATTTACGGTATTTTGAACCGATAAGAGTTTTACGTAAAAAATCGTTACACCGAAATCAGAAAAAAAAAATTAACTGTAGATATTATTTTCAAATGTCATTCAAATACACAGAATTTTTTAAAGGTATTATCTAAAATTAAAATTAATAGCTGTAGAATTTTATTGTAATTTATGTATATGAACAAAAACACCAGCTCTACCAAAAAGTTTGTATTTTCAACATATGATAGTTTACGTAGCTGTCATCGATGTACTGAAATATTTCGTTCAATGATAGTATAATATAATCTATTTTAGAACGGTTCTTTTATAATTATAATAGGATTATAATATTAGTATCACTTTTGTAACTTTTTCGAGGTACACAAACAGCACTTGGCTGATGCATGTATTCATTGTATTCACGGTGTCTTAAAATATTTTAACATATTAAAACATAATAAAAATGAATTAAAAATTTAATTTTCCGAAGAACATTATATGAACGTGGAGGAGTGGCGATGATTTGCTCGATCAGAGTTGGTTCTCCCACTCTACTAACTAGATAATCAACAAACATACCCAAACACCATCGATATTGGGAAATACATAAATAAAATTTAAATTGATGGTGTCAGACCATATTATGTACTGAGATGTAATGATTGTGATAGGTGACGGGTTTGTTCAATGTGTGGATCTAAAAAGAGACTACTAGACCTCTAGAGTGAATACAAGTACGTGAAGGGGGCTTTTAATATTGATTTTTGATAACTCTGCAGAGGGCGAAATTTAGTCCGTGTCTATAAACATTTGAAGAAACTTAAAATACTCTTGATATAAAACATAAACGCTGAAGTATGGAAAAATACAACATAGGTAAACGTCATTTTGATTTACGCCGATTTAGAATTACGCCGCTTGGTCCAGGCGTAAGATTCCCCTATTTGGCCGACACCAGACGACAGTAGGCGCCGCGGTTCTAATAGCAGACACACTTTAACACGTTGTTTTATTCTATTACCGTGTACGCGAGCAGCCTATTGTGTGTGTGAAATTGTTTCCGAGTTATTTTTTGTTTTGTTTTACAGAAAAATGAAAAGGTATGATTGTATTTTTTATTTTATTAGTATTAATATTAAAATAATATAAAAATATTATTTGTAGTTTATGCTATGATTCTGCAAAAAAGGAAGCAACAATGAAAGAAAATGAAATTGGATGCTTTTTTTTTTAAGTGTGAGAATTTGATTTAGTACCGACGAACTGGTAAGTTAGTATTTATTTTTAAAAATTTATTATTTATGAAAAGATTATTATTTATTTTAGCCATCTAACAAGATGTAGGTTCATCTGTTGATAGCCTAGTTTTACCAAAATTTTAAAATAAATGTGGACAACGTACGTTGGATTATATTGTTCCAAAAATATTTAGTATGTTGCCGCTTGACATGAAAACATGTCAGAACGTTTCTATATTGATTTGTTATTTATGTAAAACATTTTTTATCTCTTATTGAATAGATTTTTGTAATTTTTTTAGGTAAACCTTTTCTTTTATTTCTTTATTATTTTATTTACATTTTTTAGATTTTAATTTTAAAGGGTACTTTTAATTTTCTTATTATTTATATTTTTTCTGTAGATATGAATTGAAATTTTCGATTTACTTTATTTTATTTTTTATCTTTTTTAAATTATATTTATGAGCACACACTATTCACATGTGTTTATATTTTTTTCCTATACCTAAAATATTTTCAAGTATTTAATTATTTACTAGCCATTTGGCTTTTTTTAAATTTTAATTGTATTATGTATTTTATTCTATTTTCTGACTTTTAAAAGAATATTTCTTTAAACCATTCTTATCTGGTTTTGTTGAGTTTTTTCTTCTTAATAATATTTTGCAAACCGTCTAAAATAAAACAATATATTTTCATATTTTTTTACGTATACAGTATTATGTCTGTACTCTTTTATTTGATTATTAATTAAAACAAATGTCTGAGCACCCGATGACAAACTATAATTAAATAGTTTATCGGGACAAAATATGTTTTAGTACTTTGTTTTCTTTAAAACGTATATTTATTGTAATAATATGTAAATTTTATTGAATAAATACTCTATGAAAAAAAAATCAGGTTACTTTGCACTGGAGAACTTTTAAAATAGCTAACCTACCATTGCGTTGTTTAACTTACCCATAGTAAACGAATGCGTTTCGAATGGCATTTTTCCTTCGTATTTCACAGATTCCCACTTTCCACTGCAGGAACGAACTTTTTATCGAGATCTTTCAACTTTTGAGGGGAAGATCGAATTTCGCGAAAAGTTTTTATTTCTCTGTGAACACAATACTCGGCTTCCTACGGCCGGGCCGTGTATATTGGGAACAGAATATTCAAGCATATCACATTACCGCTCCCAGGGGTTGCACAAAACTTGAAAAAAAAAAGTTTCAAAACAAACATTAGTAAGCAGTGTTAATATATTTATTTGTTTTATAATTTTCAAATTTGTTTACTTTTCATACGAAGTGTATTGTTTTTAATATTTTCTCGAATGCTTTATACTAAGTAATAGATAGCTATGTGGCTAATTAGATACTGCCCTACCCATGTCCGCTCTATTGAACTGGATTAAAAAAATACCATGTTATTGTAATTTCATTTATTTTACTACTGCCTAGGCAATTATTAATCATAGATCTAAATAAATATTTTATTTTTATTTTATTTTATTTGGGAAATCAACAGTTCTACGTACATATTTATGGTCAACAAACAGATTTACTGTATTAACTCAGAACTAATAACAAATTTCCACAAAGTATACAAAGTTAGTAAAGAAAATATATTACATATCAAATAAATACAAATAAGTTTATAAATATAAAAATGTTATTTTCATGTGCTCGTAAATATTTTTAAAAGGGCCAATTAAACCAGCCAATGACAGGCCATCTTCAAAAAAAAAATCCCGTTAACTATGTCAGGAATTGATGTATTTTGCATAGTAGGAAATTGCGTTGATCACTACACCATAAGACGATAATATGAACAAAAATATTGTTTTTTATAAAAATTGTAATACACCTTCGTTATAACTTGTGAGGATTTATTTATATTAATTCGTGCAAATAACTGTTAAAAAATATTCTAAATTGTACGTGTATTAAATTAATATATTTCAACCCTGCATCATTTTTGTTTGAAGACTGCGACGGGGAGGTAGTGTGTACTAACACGAAACTGGGGATCAAGTGGTTTGTTTGTGTTTTTTACATCTCAGAAATGGTTTTTGTTTTGCTCTTCCAAGGGTCGGGCGGCTGAGGATATGACTGCTTGACAAGGAACTTAACAAACATCCTTTTAAAATATTAAGTACCTGCAGGTCAAAATTTAAGAATTATTTTGTTTATATATTTTTAAATATACCTGAGTACATTTGCATCTCATATCCAATGATAACTTGTCAATAATAACAGTTTTTAAAATATCAAATATGTCGCAAGCCCTGTAAATTATTACAAAATAGTGAACTAGTTAAACGAATTAGAAAATGTATATACATATTTATTAGATTAAGGAATATTTAAAAAGTCAATAATTTTAAAATAGTTTATTACTCAATTATACAATCTTCGTTACATTATCGCATTGTAGAATGGGGTGGTGCATATGCCAATATATTATACCCTCTTAAAATAGTTCAAAGATTAATTATTAAACTAATTTTAAAGAAACCCCTAACATTCAATACGGAAAGTTTATATAAAATATTAAAGGTTCATACAGTAGACACTCTTTATAAAATAAATTATATTGTACAAATTTATAAAGAAGAAAAAATAAAAGAATTTTAGATGAATATGTCACTTATATTCCAACATAATATTAAAATCCCTAAATTCCACAAAAGTCATTGTCAAAATAGCTTTGTCTTCAAAGGTGTAAAAAATTATAATAATCTCCCCAATGAACTAAAAACTATTAAAAATAATAAACGAGTATCAATAAATAAATTAAAAGTAAATCTAAAGAAATTTTTAGAACACTTGTAAAAACTACATTAAATTTGAATTAGTATGAATGTATAATTGTCATATCTTTTTTTCTTTATATATCCTATGTTTTTTTTCTTTTCTCATGTACTCGTAAATATAAAATGATATAAACTCTTATAAATAAACAACTACAACAGTGTAAGTCACTCTCCAAGCACAAGAGTAAGTCTCTTTTTTCGGAGAGTTACAGTGAAAACATTTACTAGATATGTAAAAGTAGATCTGTATAGAATTTTTTAAAAACATGTAGCTTTTATGAAATTAATTAATGTATATATATATATTTTTTTTAATGCATAAAATTAGTTAGAAGTGTAAAAGTAATCACCTTAATTTCCATATATAAAAAATCGCCCTATTGTGCTGCAATTGGAGTATCGATGCAATGCCCGATCTATCACTGGGTGCGAATGTAGAAATGACACTTACTTTATTTATTTATTCATTTAAAATTACGTTCGTTTACAAATTGATGAACTTGCTATGGGTTTTATGGATGTGCCTATGTTAAACCATTCTTATTCTTATTCTTAGAGGTGAGTAGTTAGCATTTAATTGAATAATAAAAACAAACACCAAGATACTACATTTTTATCTACGCACATGAAATAATGGAATGAATGTTGATTAATTAATTTTCACTAGTTAATAATATTAAAAATAAATAAATACTAAAAATGTATTCCCGCAGCAATCCTGTGTGGTCTCTCACTTTCGATAGAATTCAGTGAGGAATGTCTATCTTAAACATGAACATTGTTTTAGAGGAAAAGACGTTGAAAACTCTTGGAGCTATGAAATGTATCTAACATTTTAGAAAAACTAATTTTTGAACGAATTTCGTCTTTTTTCCTGCCGAGGATCCTTTGAACAATTGATAAAATCTCTCTCTTTACATTACTGTCGATATGTTCCTAGTTCCAACAGCAAACGCAAGCATTCAAGAAGAAAGCGGTTTTATCACCCTTGGACTAAATATGACACGCTTACCATATCGGTCTCGATCAAGCTATTACCTCACCTACAGTAAATTTCGGAGATTGTTTAGATTAAATTCAGACAATGAATTATAAATCTCAAACGTCAATTTATGATGGCTAAAAAAGTAAAACTCTTGTTTAAATCTTATTTATTTATACAATAGACTATGATGACTCTAAAAATATTTATTTATTTACTCTTTGAATTATTAATACAATTATTCGGTACAACTGAAAATACTTTTCTAAAGATCATTCCATAATTTCTGACATTATTTGCTCTTGCAGGTTTTCTGGTTAGTTCTCTTTGGTTTTTGTGATGACTCAATTTGTTTCACGTTAGTTTCATATTTTAGTTAATTATGTGTTTTGATTCATTAAGTACGTTTGATGTTATAATAAAGTACCTATTTCTGTAAACTTAATTTCATTTTTTGAAACCGTAATTATTGCACTAACGAAATGCGTTAGTAAAGAATATTTTCACTCAATGCAAAGGGGAGCTTTGATGACATGTTCTAACAAATTTAACTTATTCAAAAAGCGCAAGTCTTACAGAAAAGTACTACTCATTCGAGTTCATGAGCGGAAGTATTTAATTGACGAAATCTACTGAAAGTTTTCAAAAAGCTAAGAAAAAATGCATAATTATATGAAATGGAGTTAACAAATGCAAACGATGTAGTTAAAACTATTGGTGGAAATAAGACACACATGTTAATTTAAATACCTGCATTGATTCATACAAATTAATATTTAAATTAAGATCCCCTAATGCAAATATGAATAAAAAGCTGTAAATAATTCATAACTTAGTTTCATTCCTTTTAAAGTCCCGTCAATATCTTATCTTGGCGGTCTCCGTGGTGTAATGGCTAAGATATTTGACTCATGCACGGAAGGTTCCGGTTTAGATTCTTGGTTAGAACACTAAAATGAGTGTGATTTTTCTTTTTCTTTAATTGAGTCGCCTGGCCTGTTGTGATTCAAATAAATAATCATAAAACAAATAATCACATGAAAAGGGGAAAATAACAAATTAAAATGCATTTATGCCGATTATGTAAAATGAATAAAAGAGTGAATAGTTGCTCAGGACAAAAACACCTAAGTGAGATATGGAATGATCACATAAATCTCACGGTGAGCTCACTTAATCAACGGAAAAAATAAAATAATTTATATGTTTAAACCCCCAATTATTCAAATTATACTATTCAACTAAGGTAATAAGTTTTGTAATTACCTTCTAAACTATGGGTGCCTGTACTAAGGCGTTTTTTTTATAATCAACCAGTGTTTAATTGACATTAAAATAAAATCAACTTATACTTTTTAAGTTAAAAAAATGTAAAACACATTAAGCCAGAATATTCAATTTGTTAAATAGAAAAAGACGAAAATGTCAATGAACAAAAAAAGTCTTTGGTGTCAAACATAAAAACAAAATTGACATTGGGAGGTACGATACGCAAATTTTAAACTTGACACTGGCTAGAACACCCCAGTTAGGGGTGAAAAAAGCCAAAGAAGAAGAAGAAGAAGATACGCAAATTTTTTGTAGACATTTTTTTTACATTATCACCTATAAATATGTTAAAGAAACATTATTACTGTATATAAAACGAAAAAAAAAATCCAAACTACCTAGTGGGTAGGTATACCTTATTTTAAAAACATAATTTAAACTCGTATGTACTGTACACATACAGTATATGCACATATATATGTGTATAAAGGAATATATTACGTTTACATAACATGCATGCATATACAAACAAAGCAAACTTAGATAATAAATGGAATATAACCTTTGTGAATTAAAAAAAATACTCTCGTAAGAAAAAGCTCAAAACATTTATAAAAATAAAACATAACTATAATGTCCCTTAAAATTAACAACAAAGCTGCCACCTAGGATCGTATCTACGGTAACGGGTTACAAAGATATTAATATGAGCTAAGAAACATGTTTATCCCTTTTTATATGAACGATTGCATGTGTATTGTGATTCTCCATATCATTTTTTAAAAATAATTAAGGGCAATGCAGTAATTACTATATTTAAGATAAAGCTAGTATAGGAATAACGTGTCTATATTATACGTCACTTATTATACTCTGTAATTATGCTTTTATAATTTTGATTGTTGATTAGAATCTTATTTTTTAAATTTAATACAGTAGTAAATACATTACTTCGTTCTGACCACAAAAGCAGAAAGATGAAAAAACTTATAAGTTTCCATTATGCAGACAGTTTTCTAGTAGCAATTTCAATTTCGTAAAGAACCAAAGTGATTTTGAACAGTGCACTTTTCTGAATACATTTTGAAAATTTTCCATGAATTTTAAGAACAAGACGTTCAAAATTTAAATGAAGTATTCCCTGAAGATGTTCACTTATACACTTACGGACTTTAAAATGAAAATATGATGAAAGGTGTCTGATAAGGTCAATGCACGCACGGGTGTAATCAAAATAAAATACGTTTCATTATTTGTTCCTGTGAATTAACACTGTTCACTAACCAATTAAATTTCATTTAAGTTTTGCCAAAAATAAAATAAAAGATAGAACTCTTAAGCTCTGGAAGAACCGGTATTTGAGTGAAATTACTGGACAGGTAACTAAAATATTTTTTCCAACAATCTTTCATGCTTATGATTTCAAAAAAACGCAGCAAGTTGGGTATGAACTGACTCAAATGCTTACAGACCACGGAGGGTTTATGAGCTATCTTTACCGTTTTAAGCTCTCAGAAATCAATAGGTGTCCATGTGATGACGAGACACCCCAAGATGTCCCTCATTTGTTGATGCATTGTCCTATTTTCAGCTTAGAGCGAATGCAGCTAGAGGCGCGACGTAGAAGTCTGAAAAAGGACCTAGAAGATATCGTAACAGTAATAGGTCATAAGGAATTATCACATAAGGTAATATCATACGTGGTAAAAATAGTCAAGGTGATTGTTGAAATAAATAAAAATAGGACACAAAATGCCGAACGCTCTCAAAGTGAAACGGAAGGTCTGTTAATGCCTGTCGGTAGTTCGGCTTCTCCAGTATGAGTTTTTACCACCAGAACCTCACACTATAGTCAGAGAAATTAGAAGGAACATACATTTTGCAGTTTATATAAGCCTTGTACATAATAGGCAAGTTAAAAAATAGGCAACTCCTTTATTAAAAAAAAAAACAATTAAATCAGAAGTAATGTTCTACGGCTTGTCGCGTCACTTGGCGCGTTTGACGTACAGAATTTGATTTTGAACGTAATTATTATACACCTATTAGAAATTAATGTTGCATAAGGCAATGCAGCGTAAAAGCCCGTCATTTACCCCTAATTGTTATAAAGTCCTGTGGGACTCTCCGAGCTGAGCATAAAATACAGTTAACTAATTGATTCTTTAGGAATACAAACTCTGCAGATTAATAAGTGGGGGAGAAGGATGTATGGACAGAGGGTAACATGTGGTCTCCACTCCCTTGGATCCCCTCAACGTCTCCGTTTTCTTTATTCAAAATAAAATGCACAAAAATTACGAATTGGTAAAAAAAATCATTTTAAAGAATAATGTGCAAATAATCACTAATGACTGTTTTAAAACATATTAATACACCTTAAAATTAAAATAAACATAAATAAAAAACACAATATTCATATAATTACAGTTGAACTTGGTAATAATAATGATATCACGAGAAAACATAAGTTGACATTTTGGTTTGTGGTTTTACAGTTGAGCGAAAACTTTTTAATCGTTTAAAAACAAAATTTTAAAAATAAGAACCAAAGTAATAAAATCCAAATGGAGGACTAACTTCGGGATTTGTTTACGTTTATGACACTATGTAAGTGTCTTAGTACCTAATTGGTGTTTTCGCCGACAACATTGACAGAGTTTCACACATGTGGTTGAAATTGCTAGTAAAAAATCCGAACTTTGTGAACTTAGTAAGTGCGGGCTCGGTACTTTATTAAAATTTACAACTTCTTTTGTAGTTTATAAATGATATTTTTGTTTCGGGGTTGTAAAAATGTTTTTCTTTTTTATATGTTCTATGATCAATGCATAATGAACATTTCTAGTGGGTGATGTCAAGTAAGTTAAAACCTAACCCCTGAATTGTTAACATGACTATTAACAAGCAAAAACATTTCAATTTGTGAAAAAGAGGAAATTATTTGTATAATAGACTGTGGTGAGAAAAATGTTGAAGTGTGTAAAAAGTTTTCTCTTTCTTTATCCATAATATCAAGATTGTGAAAAAATACGAATGTTTGTTATCTGCAATTTAAATGAAGAAAGTAGTATGTTTGAAAGCATTAATTATTATTTTCAATATTGATAATATGCAATGGCGGTGGGATTCAAAAGATATTTCTCTGGTAGAATCAACGTTCGCGTATTGTCAAACCTTATTTTATTGTTGTCATTATTTCGTATTTACTGCATTTTGTGGTTACTTACCGTATTGTAAAGAACTTGTCGCATATTATTCATTCGATGTGAATCAGTTAAATTTTAAAATAAAATACTTTTTTATTTTTTCAGAATACGGCTTTGAAATTTAACATACTTTCAAAAAAAAATACAATTTATATCATTTCCTCATTTGAATTTTAACAAAAAGGTTTCCATTTTATTGTACCATTTTTAATACAATTTACAAGCTTTAAACAATTATTTTTTTATACTTACGCACCCACACACACGCACCCTCTCCCTCATTCATTCCCACACGCACATGTATCCTCTCCCTCATTCATTCACGCATACACACATTCACATACACATGAATACAAACGTCACACAAAAACAATTACTATACTTATTTTCTTATATATTATGTGTCATTATATTTACAGTGGATTTTTTTAATTGGCTTTAGCATTGTTAAAATTTTTCTACTTATTTTGCTTATGTAATAGCTGTAAAAATCCCAAATAAAATAAAATAAAATAAACATATAACGAGTAATGTTTATAACGAGCAAATTCAGTCGGTCCCGTTTTCATCGTAATTTATTTATTTATTTATACATCATCGGTTCAATGAACCTTCAACAAAAAATAATATTTTTCAGAAATAATCACAGCAGTGCACAATAATCATGTATTACATGGTATGAAATAAAAGAATGATCAAAACTAAAAAAAATAGTGAACATATAAGTAATACAAAAAACAAAAAAGGAAAAAAAGAAACACAACATCTCTAAATAAAATATAACAATAACAATAACAATTAGAAAATCTTATGTTTTATATATAAATATAACACAGTAATGTTGAGAATAACGAGATAATAATAATAAAAAAAACAATACAAAATTAGTACTTAAAAAAATTAAAAATTTTTAAACAATAAAATAAAAAAATATAAAAGCTTTAATTAACAAAATAATTCCTTTATTTAGTAAAATCATCATCATCGGTTAGTTGGAGTTTGACTGTATATTCATGTATGTGTAAAACTAAGATGGACCTTTTATGCATTTTAAAAATACATAATGCTATAAGTGATGTCCAATCTCTGTTGCAATCATATTTTTTCACGTTACCAACCTTATCACCAGAAGTCAAAATCTGTTATATATTCAATCTTCTTAGACCAACTTTTGTTTTTAAGCCCCAATGTCCAGAATGTGTAAATTAGTCAATTCGTCACATAACTTAAAATTCTTTGGGATAGATCTTCCGGCTTTTCGTAGATCTATTTGTTACAAAAATAGTATGGGATAAAGATGGATTGGCATGGTTTAAATCAAAGTCTTACATGGTTATCGTGTTTTTGAATATATTAATTACCATTACTTCATTGCCCTTGTTTGTCATTGCTACATAGTTAAATCTTATTTTTATTCAGTTTCTTGTATAAACTTTCCTTCGTGTAACTGTTGTTATTAGTTTAGGTCGTTTGTATAATAAATAAATAAATAAGTAGTAGAAATTAAAAATACGAAAACACGGGTTTGTAAAATGAAAAAACACTTTAGTTATTTACAACAAAAGTTAGATGGACGTATGCACACATAACATAGGACATAATAAAATCAATGATATTTACCAACAATAAGAAAACGCCCATGAACAATGGAGAGCTCTCTGTCTCCCCGAGGAAACGGAGGCAGAGGATCTAAAGACCACCACAAGTTAGAGAAGCTCAAAAAAAGTTCCCGTGGCAGCATTCTTTAAGAACAGTTGCTGTCTCACCACATTTAACCCAATAAGACGTCCGCATATCTGAAGAGTTCCCAACGCAATATCAAGCAAAGCGATAGAAGAGTGCAAAATTCGTACTGTTGGCCATTGGCCCACAATCTCTGGAATCATTCAATAGCACATTGTGTCATAGGATGCGTCCAGCGGATTGATGGTTATCTCCACATGCATGGTCCAAAAGCTTGTTTTTTTATTCACCATGTCACGATATCATTTGTGCGGTAGGATGCTCCAACACCAACAAGTTAATGCACAATGCACTTCCTGTATTTGATGAAAAATAAACAATGCCATAACCATCGCTCCGTACCTACGTGCCATCTACCAAGGGCGAATTGTCTGTTCAAGCGATTACGAGCAGCTTACTATTATATTAGACTATCGATAATAATATTTTAAAGTGGTTATATTTATTAGAAAATAAAATAATGTTTGTTTTTTATTTTGATTTACCATAACCGTTTATATATTTCTCGAAAAATATTATAAATATAAATATCGGCGCCCAGCGCCCAGCCCGTTCCCAGTGAATGAAGAAACTAGCAGATTACAATACACGATGTTGTTTCAACAATCACAACTCAAAAAGTACTCTTTATACCTGCTTTGTGTATAATTCTATTAAACACTCCTTTATTTGAAATTTTAAAATAAAACAACATATTTTCAATTTATTCCGCTGCGGTTTATAATTATGTTTAATACAATTTGTTTTCTGCGTGTTATTTTGATTTAAATTGTGAATTTAGTTAGAGCAACGATGAAAAACGAATTCCTATCGTAAACCTAATGAAGTTGTCAACTTCATAACAAATCTGTAATTAATATCAGAACCACAATCATTTTGTAAATTTAGCTGTGGCAAATCACAATCGACCGTACGAAAAATACTTAACTTAATGCAGATGGACGGTGTTGCGCAATAATCAGTTAACCCCTACACGGGGGTATACAAAACTAAAAAATGATGAAATTTTTGGTACTTATAAAGAAAAATACGAACCAACATTGTTTTGAGCATATCCAAATGTTTGTAGACAGGCAGGATTTCCCCCCTAGGGAGTTATTTTTGGACAGAAAGGATATGGAAGGAATAATACACCACAACACCCTGAACAATTGAGAAAAAACCTATGTTGGGTTTTTTCTTGCAACTGGCGGGAATCGAAACTATGACGTCAGTTTCGTCATTAGACAATTTGGGATACCTACTTTCCATTGTCATCGGAACCTCTAAGTGTTTTAATAAAATGCATTATTTTGGCAAAGCTTTTACCTCCTTACACATTATAAAACGTCCAATTCATTGTTTTAAATCAAAGATTTTGAAAATTCCTTAACCCAAAAAAATATGAACCAATAAGAGAAGGTTGTATAAACTAAAAATTGAGAAAATTATAATTCAACGGTATTTTGAGTTTGTGCAGTTTTTTTTGCAAGGACTGTATTTGACCCCCTCTAGGGAGTTTTAAGGATTAAAATCTTGCAACAGAGATGGAGAACATATTAGAGAGGAGAATATGGAAGCCTAGGCATTAACAAGGCCTTTGACCTGTCATGAATTGAAGAGATATATATATTAACATATTACAACAGAGATGAAGAACATTTAAGAGAAGGTTATTTAGAAGTCTAGGCATCTACACGGCTAATGACCTGTCAATGGCTGGTTTAAGTGGCCACTTTACACCAGTGAATGTTACACAGTGTGCAAAATGGCCACTTAAACCAGCCATTTACAGGTCATAAGCCCTGTAGATGCCTAGACTTCTAAATAACCTTCTCTTAAATGTTCTTAATCTCTGTTGTAATATGTTAATATAAACATCTCCCCAGGGAGTTGAAGCCAGTCCATGTCTACAAAAATTTGGACAAACTCAAAATATTGTAGATATATATATGTTAAAATATAGGCAGAAAGGTGAATGTCACATAGTGTGTAAAGTAATCACATACACCATCCATTGACTATAAACACCTAGACTTCCGTATTCCCTTCTTTAACATTATGTTACTTATTTCAGTTGTCATTATAAATTAATCAAAGTAATTTAACTAGTCATTTGGATTTTAATATCGAAATAAAAAACGTTTGAAAAGTGTTTTGCCATGAAAATTTATTTGGCGTTAATCACTTTATTTTAATTTTACCAAAAACAACACTATGCTAAATAAATGAAAGCATGTTTGAGAAAAAATATTAACAATATTTTGCGTTCATCCAAATGTTTGCAGGCAGGCAGGATTTCAATTAAGAAAAATATTCTTTAGGTAGGTACTGCAAAACGCTGTTCATATAATTTTACAATTCAGCAAATTCGCTCAAATTGTATTTGTGTGAAATTGTTTCAGCGAACATTTATTTTCGTTTTAAATTAGGTAATGTTCGGAGTTTATACATGTGTAGTTGTTTTTGTATTCAAATGTAATGTTATACATAAAAAGTTGCCTATCTTATCGTTTATGTTTATTTACTATATTTATAACAATTAAGAGTGATGAAAATACGCAAAAGCAAGAAAAAAATAATGTCTTTGCTAAGTATTTAAACAAAAATTTTAATTCATCACTTGGAAAGTAAGTAATCAATGAATATTGGATTCATCGTATCTCTCATGAACCACCCGCTAGAAGATCAAATGCCAAGCTTGGCATTTTCAGCTGAAAATGATTGGTTTTTCCATACAAATAAACCAGTTCGTAAGGTGCAATAAACTCACGCTTTTTTTTAAGTAAATTGAACCTATTTATTTATTCATTCAAAATTACACCAATTTAAATATTAATGAACTTATTAAGACTTTTTTGGCTATGCCCGTGTCAAGCCATAATAATTAACAATAAAAGTACATGGTAAAATTAATTACATTTTATTATAATGACAAGTGATGCAATAGCAAAACAATCTAGAAAAAAAAGTATAAGTAATAAATAATAAAATTCCGAAGAATACAATGCAAAAAAGATTATTAGAAATAATTTTTAAAATATAAATTATACAAATTAAGATTCACACATAATCAAATATACAAAATAATGGTTTCATTAAAATCAACAAAATAATAGTAGTATTAAAAAAAAAAATATATTATGCAGGTTAAATTTCATAATAAAAATCTATTTTCTTTCAATTTCTACAAGTGCGTCTGCATCAATGGTTATATCTTCACCCTATTTATTTTACGTATAAAATCTTTTACACTAAGCAGGTTACACTTTTTTTTTAATTGATAGATTTGAGGACCATTGCATTTTTCATACGTTTCAATCATCATTCTGTGTCCGGGCGAATAAAAAACAGTTCTCAGTGTAAAAAATGACCAACCCTGGCCTTTAACTGCCCTCAGATAAAAATCCTAAATAAAGAAATCGTGTGGATTTAAGTCAATCTCGTTGTAAAGTTCACATATTACAACTTAGATGAAGAACATTATAGAGAATGTAATTTAGAAGTCTAAGCATCTACAGGGCTTGTGACCTGTGATTGGCTGGTTTAAGTGGCCATTTTACACGCCGTGTAACATTCACCATTCTGCCCATATTGTTTTATTTATTTATTCATTCATATTTTTCTCTTACAAACTATAATTAATAAAAAAATAATGTGTTCTTACTGGAGTTACCCGTGCCGAGGAAACTTAACAATATATTATATGAGAACATCTTTATCCCTTCAATCCTTTTATTTGTTGATGTTTGTGAAGTTAAAGAGCTGAAACCTTTATTTATGCGGGTAAGATTCATCTAATTGAATAATTTCACCTACATACTAGCCAACGCCTGAAAATGTTATTTTTTCAATGTTTATACTTCTTCATGGACCAGGTGGATTTACCAACAATATTTTGAGTTTGTCAAAATTTTTGTAGACAGTCATATCTGTTGTAATATGTTAATATTAACAGCTCCCCAGGGAGTTGAATCCAGTTCTCGTCTACAAAAATTTGGACAAACTCAAAATATCGTTGTTTCGTGATTGACGCGTTCGTCTACCGTTCTTGAGGTCGTGGGTTTGATTCCTGGCAAAGTGGACCTGAAACATTAATTTTTAAAAAAGAATATGATTTAATAAATACTGATCCTGGACTAGACCTGAAATGTACTACTGATGACCTTACTTTCATGCAACAGATGATCAAACTACGCTGCAATTTGTTTACCAATGCAGTGTCCTATACACTACAGGGTGCGAAAAGAGAGATGATGATGATTGTTGGGAAATAAATTTATACTTAACAATTTTTGTACAATGTGTTTGAATTACCTATATTCTGCTGTTGAAATTTTCTCACTGCAAACAGCAGTGCATTGGTTGGCATTATAATTGCTTTAACCCTTCGCGGCTTGTTTCATTTGTGTTAAATATTTCATAACATTACATCACATTGTGGTTACCCCTTCTCCCTCGCCAGGAGTGTCTAGATCAGGTTTGAAAGCCGCTTGATTTGATAAATGTGTATTATTAAGTCCATTGTTAAATATTTAATTGAGATAACCAAAGGGTTAAACCAGACACGTGAAAATGAAACACAACAGAACGTATTATATCGCACCTTTAAGACAAAAACGACTTAACTCAAAAAATCTTAAACTAATTTAAGATCATAAAACGATTTCAACGAACATTATCCATCTTTCTGCATTTAAAAAAAGGCAACATTTGGGTGGGAATATGACAAAACCGTTACATCGGTCTCTTTACTTATTACTATTACTCAGAGAATTTAGATCATGTGTCAGCACAGAAGCGACGCAATCAGTTTTGTGTTTACATTGTTGTTTAAAGGACGCAACGCAAAACATATTATAGTGACCGAAAGCCGCCGGTTAAGTCAATTTTATTCCGATACAAATAGAATGGTTACCTAATTTTTTCAATATTAAAACTACCAGTTTAGCTTTGTGGTTGTTTCGTTCCGACTACCCAATAATTTTAGTGACTTTTTTATGTTAATGTTATTTTATTATTTAAACTATCGATAATTTTAGTGATTTATTTACGTTCATGTCATTTCGTGAATAAATAAAAACATTTGTTTGGTGACCTAATAAAAATTATATCATTATTTTATTCGTCAAAGTGCTTTTGTTTATTTTTTTTCAATCCAATAAATAACTTATTACATAAATGTCTTGTTTAAACTTATAATAATTTATTTTTCATACGATTTTTTTCCATAAATTCATAACTAAGCATTTGGTTTATTATTTTACTCAAAATTGTATGCTTACTTTGAAAAATACGAAAAAATCGACAAAAGAATACGAAGGTGTCACAATTCACATTCTTCTTTTGCAATTTCGCGAAAAGTTTTTTTTTGAGTTGAGTCGTTTTCGTCCCAAAAGTGCGATATATTTTATTATGTCGTTTGAATGAAATTTAAGATCGTTTTAAGTCAAGTGTATTTATTTAATAAATTGTTTTTTCTGATGCTAGATAGTCTAGTAGTGAAATACTTTTTAGTAGCAAAAGGTTGGAGAGACAAGGCAGAATTGTTTATTTAGAAGTACAAAAGCCGCTCGTTTCAACATTTTGTAATTTTTTTATTTTTTTTGTGTATTTAATTCCAGATCCTGTGAGTTTTTAAGCTATTTTTTAACTATTACAATAAATACGTAATGTTTAAAACTGTCGAAACATTTTGTTAATTGTCTCTATTTATTAAGTTAGTCTTTTTAATTTATTCTCGATATAAAAAAATATTTCTGAAAAAGTATATTGTTAAGTGTCCTATGTGCAAGTAGTCCCGGCGAATTCACATTATTTTTATTATTAATGAAATGATGAAAAATATAAATAAATAAATAAATAGCTGTGCTTAGTACGCCATTGACTTTGTTGCTAGCATTCACTCTCCTTTCAAGATCTTTTTATACTATTCCATCTCTTGAAATATGCTTCCAGATATACAAATTTTTCTACTTTAAGACACTCATTGTTTGCATTTGTTATTTTTTACATTTTTTTTTTGCACCACAACAGGCCAGGAGGCCTAATTACAGTGGTGAATTACATCACAGAGCACCCAGGCTTGAGAAAAATCACATTTAATTTTTGTATTCTCACCGGGAATCGAACCCGGAACCTTCCGTGCGTAAGTCAAGCGTCTTGACCACTACACCACGGAGGCCGCCGCACTCAGTAACCTCACAGCCCCTTTCAGATACTATAACTTTTGACTTACTTTTGTTTATTATCAATTGCGGTCCAGGTATATATATAACATAAATATTTTTTTTTTTTATTTTTTTTATTTTATTCAGAAAACATACAGTCAAACATAAAAAGTTTTAAAAACATAGATTTTCAAACATGAAAAACTTATTATGTTTTGGTTAATTATATAAAAGATTCAAACATTAAATGTGACAAAAATATATAAAAACCCTAAGCAAGAAAATAATGATTTAAAAATATTTTTGGCGTTTTCCATGGAGGATATTATTGGTAACAAATGAAAATACCGAATGCACTCTTCGAGTTATCCATACACACATATAAACGCATAGATTTACATATCTACATGCATCTACATATAAAACATACACAAATATATACATTACAGGCGATACATAAACTACTCAAGATTTACATTGATCAACTATCAACGTGCAGTTAAAAATATCGGCATTAATACTGAGTCCATTGTATTTTTTACAGGTACGTCTAATAAATAAATTTGAGGTAAAATTATTGTTTTTACTATTTGGTGTATAAAAAAGGCAATTTAATCTAGTATACCAAAGAGGACATCGAAAACCAATATTTGGTAATAGGTGCAAGGTCACTTTGAAAATAAATATTAAATCACATGTAAGACGCCTTTTTTTATTTTTTAAGCTTATTTTAGAGAATATTAGTTTCAAATCATCTTTGATGTTTTCTAAAAGAACTTAAATAGTTTTACGTTTAACACAAACTCGTCAAGTTACTTAGCTTAATAATATGTCGCACTGTACATAGCAATAATGAATTTATGTTGATTTTGTAAATGTTTTATTTATCTTATGCACAGAGAACTGTGTTCCTAATTCTATATTTTTCTGCCTGACGGCAAAAAGTGCTTACACTTGCGGCGGCAGTCTCAAAACTCAACCTTTAAAACTAATCTCGACTTCTTTGTTAAGGCCATAGTCTGATGAAACGCGCGCAAAATGAGGAAATCATACGGTTTTGCCATTATAAAACGAATGTTTTTTATTTAATTGCGCAATAATAAAAAAATAAAAAAACATTAATTAGATTGAAACAATAATTTTAAAGGTATTTCCGTTAAAAAATATACTTAAAAGTTTTATGAAACTAAAATATAATTACTTTGAGACCGGCAGAGTACGCCATTTCAAATTTAGACCAAACTTAGGTATCTGGGTTATCATATAAAGACTAAGTATTGAACTAAAATTTGTTGCAATAATTTGAAGATAAAAAGTTGAACATGAAAGTGGCCGAAGCAAAATCGGTACCGGTAAGGGCAGGTATGAAGGTAATTAAAACGTAAATAAGATATTGTTTTAAATTAAATATTACAACCAGAATTATCTTCTTTAAAAAAAAAACACAATTCTATTATAAAAGGTTTCAAATAAAATATTTTGATAAATATCTTTTTTTAAAGTTTTACCAAAGGAATAATTTTACGTAAAAATAATAAAAAAAAACAAAAAAAAAATTTGCTTGGGCCACTCTTATGTTCAATTTATTATCTTCAAGTTTTTCGAAAAACTTTAGTTCAATACTTAGCCTTTATTAATCCCAGATACCTAAGTTTTGTCTAAATTTAAAATGGTGTAATCTGCCGGTCTCAAAGTAATTAGATTTTAGTTATACAACATTTTTAAGTATATTTTTTAACAGAAACCCTTTAAAAGTTATGGTTTCTATCAAATTTTTGTTTTTTCATTTTTTTATAACTGCACGATTAAAAACAAACATTAGCTTTAAAATGATTTTCTCATTTTGCGTGCGTTTTACCAGACAACAGCCTTAATAACGAACAGGGGATCTCATGCACGTGCACAAATCACAAAACCAAATAAAAATAAATGTGAAATTCATAATGGGTAATTTATTTCCGATTTTCAATTGATAACGTAGAATATATTCAGCACAAGAAGGTGACGTTTCTCCACAAATGGCCCCCATTACTCTCTGCCTACGATTGACCGTTGCTTTCCTTCTGACGCCATCTGTTGCCGGTGTCAGGAGAGGAGGAAAGCCCGAAGGAATTTGCATAATGTCCGACACGACTGCATAATGTATGCGCGGGGACTTACATAGACTATTGGCAACACCTCCTTCCACCTCTTTACCATCTCCCTTACCCGCTGACCCCTTCGGCCTGTCAATCTTCCTCCTGTCTTGGAGCTACTCTATTATATCTCCTAAGTAGAATAATTTGTGTATATGAACAGTGTGTTTCCAAGAGATTATCAGGAAAAGCTGTAGAAAGTTGAGTTAATGCGAATGAAAGTGGAAGAAAGTAGAATTTTATGAAAAGATATATTATCTTTTAACGTTTTATAAATCCCAGCTAGGAATAACGAATGTAAAAGAAAAAAAATCTGGAGAACGATTGCACACACATCTGCGCAGTCACATCAGTAAACTTATATTCGTTCGCAAATATAAAGGTATAACTTGAAATTCACTTACTTACATCATCTCGTCTCAAGTGTTTTCAGCAAATAAAATGAAGCAACGACAATTGTGTCGTGATTATTGATCAAATTAACCAGAAAATTTATTGTGTTATAATTACGTAAAAAATTTTGACTTTTTTGTTTTTAAGGCCACTAAAATATTTTTGGCGATTCATTATGAGAATAAAGAATACGGTATGAAAAATTTATGCAAAACTATAATTTTAGACCTTGTATTGAATAATTTTTTAAATCTTAACAATTTAAGTGGGTGGCCACTGTAAAGGCGCTCTATGTACATTTTGATTTCAAAATAAATTAAATCTTGACCTATCCAACTTGTTTACCCACATTTATCGCTCATTTACACTAAAAATTATATGTTTAATGCATTGAATAAAATATCGGCTAGATATTAATGTACTAAAGTGTTAACTTTCTATGGTGATTAATTTTTTCATAAGTTTATCTATCAAATAAAAAAATGCTTAGCTATTAGTTTATCGAGTATAAGTAATAACCTGCTTTTGTCGTTTCTTCAGAGAAAAAAAAACAGTTTGCTGTCGAACGAAACGACGCCATAAAGTAGTGAATTTCATAAAAATGTTAGCTGTATTAGCTGAAAATGCAAAAGATAAATAAAAGCTTACGAGTTCTTGTAAATATCGTTTGGTAAAATTGAGCCAAGTTTTATTTTTGGTGTAAACCCAGTAGATTCTTTGTTAAAACAATATTTTTTTTAATTTAACGATTCTTAAAATAAATAAAATTGTTTACTCCCGATGAGATTTCGATAAAAAATAAACCCAAAGTTTTGTTCGCCTGGTATTAGGGAGAAATCGGTTGATTATTTATTTTTTTCGTTTGGCAACAATAACTCTCCCGATAAAATTATATCATTTTTGGGGGTAAAAAGTAGCTTGTATCCATTTTTGGTCTTCCAACTATCGCTATGCAAAAAAGCGATCGTCCATTTGTCTATGGCGAGGTAGCATCATATTTTGTTTTAATATCTATTAGAGTAATTCAGTTATCCACTAAGGATTTTCCCGGAGAAGTCATACATGTTTTCGAGATAAAAACAGCTCTTCAGCTATTCTTATGCAAAAAATGACGTTGATCGGCTGCTTTGTTGAGTCGTAAAGGAAACACAAACATGCAGACAAACACTTTTTCGCATTCATAATATTAGTATGGATATTGTAACTATCTTTTTGTATGTATGTCTAAAAATAAAAATACCCAAGGTAGGCCATAGTAATTGGACATGCTACAGTAATTAGACATTCTAAATCTAATGGTCAAAAATAAATAAATATAATATATCTTTAATTTTACGAAAAAACACACATAAAGAGTGTTTGTTTTATGGGGGAGGTAAATTCTAACGTTTACTTATTTTTGATTATAAGATTTACAGTGTTCATTTACTAAAGCATGTCTATAGCACCTACTCTACATCTTCATATGTTTTATTGTAAATTTTACAATTAATGTACAAAGCATTAAAAAAGGAAACATCATAAGAAAACAGTTCTCATGTAGGCATTATTTTTGCGCAGCAACAGGCCTGTTACAAAAAAAAACATATTTTAAATATTTCACAGCAAAAACAAACGAAAATACAACTTATTTCATACCAAATTCAGCTGAAGTAACCAAGCACTAATATTTTTCCATAAGCCTCTGCTTTGCATATTTTTAAAGGTGTGATTGGTTGAACTTTTGACAAAATATGCACTTTATTATTTCTAGATTGAAATAAAAATGCATGTTTCTGTCCTAATATTGTCTTACAGATGGGTACTTTGATTTTAAGGTTATTTAACTTGCTCAATTTGAATTTATTGCAAACATAAAATTTGTCGTATGTGTTTAAATTTCAAAGCCTGTATGAACTACACTATTTTTATATCCGTGATTTCGATTTCTTGAAATAATTGATTGCATGTTTGTAGTAGGGTTTTTAGGTGCGATTCTTATTGCTGTTTTCAAATAAAATAAAAAACTGTATGTTTTATAAAATCATTGGTTCAAATTGATTCAAATCATTGGTTCCAATCATTGGTTCCAATAAAAAATAAATAAAAAATCATCGGTTCAAATTATCAGTTTCGGGATTTAGAAATAAATGTAATCCTATTTTCCAATTTTAATGCTGCCTGGAAAAATCCTGTACATACGGAAGTAATAAATCAAGTCAAACACTTAAAAATTGACATGTAAAAAGTCGGAATAATCGACGAGCGTGCATGAGAAGATGTTTGAATGTAAAGGAAGTGAGATATGTGTGCAAAGATAGCAATATGTGGCGTTCTATCCTCTCTGCCTACCCTTATAAAGAAACGGTGTGACGGTTTGTTTGTTTGTTTTTTGTTTGAAATCAAGTTTTTTGAAAAGTGTGAATTTGTTTTTGTGGAGTTATGAAGTGAAAGGCGAGGGGGGTTTAAATTCAATAATTTGTTATTTTATTCAGAAAATTAAACAGAAGTTGACTAAAAGAAATATTTTTTGTTGTTTTTATTAATTAGTTTTTTAATTTTAAAAAAATCTGAGTTCTCTTACATCTATAGTTTATTTTCAACGTAAACACGTGTATGCAGACAATGTTAAAAATATAAGATAGGATTATATTTGATGATTATAGTAGTAGATTCGAAACCGGTTGGTAAATCTATAAATAAAAACTATTTAAAAACCAAGTGTTTCTTTTATTTCAATTATGTTATAAATATCTACTAAGTAAGTGCTTCAAATATAAATTTTATGTGTAAATAATATTTTTTAGATTGATTTGAGTTTAGAAGAAAAATGTGTTTAAAAGTAACATATTTTTTTATACTATCAATATACGTACTTTAATTATTGTATCTTGCCTGCTTTATGTCGTTATATAACAGATTGCTTTGAGATCTAAATTTTAATTAAAGAACGTACTATCTACTTGTACGTGCGGACTTTTGAAATTATAATAAATTACGCAATTAAAGTTATCGCGATCATTAGCGAGCGCTTCCCATTCCCCAGAATATGTATAATTATGTGTACCCAAACATTAAACGGATCGCAAATATCAACTGTATTTGTAAATCTCATGACCGGAACAGCATTTCTAGAAATTTCACGCATAATTTGTAGGCCCCGGCAGTGTTTCCTGTTTTTGTTCAAACGATCCGTGAATTGAACGCCACTTGGCAGCGGGGACACGGAAGTATGAGAACGAGAGAGATACAAGATTTAGTGGAACAAAATACACCAAGTAAATGAACAAAGTATTTTTGATATGTGTCCTTATTAAAAACAATTTAAACACCCTTTTTAGCTTTAAACAAATTTCAGTTGAAATAAAAATGGAAAACTATGGACTGTGTTTAAGACAAAGGCATCAAACTAAAAGCTTCAATTTAGGCTAAAGTTTTCATATTAGTTTTAAATCAATAACGTGAGTCTTATACACAATCTAGCAAAAATATTGCATTTAAGAGTATTTGCAGATAACACACTTTTGCCAGAATATAGATAAGACCTACTCAATTTATTATTTTTAAAAACCTGTTAGGGTTAAATAAGAAATATTCTAAGGTCTAGTCACGTTATGACTTGTCTAGAGAGTGTAGTCGTCATATGCTTTGTCAGGTTCATTTTAAATTTATTTCCAGTGTGATATGTGTTAAAGTAAGTCATTTTAGTGTTTTAGTCAATTGTAAAGTATTATTAAGTATCCTACATTTGTCTTTCCTTTTTAATATAATAGTGTTGTCATTGTCTGGTTTTGCTCATACTAACCAAAACTTTTTTTATGCCGAAAATCGTAAAACTTTTTTTTCATATTTTAATTTCATAAGCAGCAATTTTAATTAAATTCACCTCTACTGTTTTCAGCGTTTCTTTCCCCGCAAGTTAAGCGAATTGATCATTCTTGGGGCCACAAAGGAAAAAAAATATTTGTGGATAAGACGTAAGTACGTGTTTTAGGCATTAATTAATTCAAGTTACGGCAACACCTTGTATGAGCATTCTGCTGAGATCTCATACAGTCGTAGGACCATAAATACTTCAATGGATTTACTTATTTCAGATATTATAAGCCCATTATCACGCCAAATGTCCCGTGTCTGTGCCATATGTTAAGTGAGCGGCTCTCTTTAAATAATAATGGTATTGGAATAGTATAGAATTAAGCCACATGGCAGTATTCAATGTATTATCATACGTACGTACCAGTATTTTGGGTTCCCATTATAAAGACACGTAAGGAAGAAAAGAGTTTAAGCGATCGTCATTGAAATGAATGAAACTAAGTGGATCTAATATCCCAATTTAAGCGTTTTGTCGTACATAAAAAACCTTAAACGTTAATTATAAAGCACATATATAGGGCACATATAAATATATTCTTATGTGAGCTCAAATAATAATTATATTGGATAAACATAACACATGTGTCTTATCTTTAAGTCTGATTTTTTATATGATAAGAATGACCCTTTGCCTCATTTATATGTATGCAATTTTACTCAAATGTATAATTGTGTATCTCATATTTAATGTTCAAAACTTGTTGTTTTAAAATATATGTATATTAATTTTATCTTCATTTGAGTTCTAATTATGACAATCAAAAAACTAGGAAAAAGGATAAAAAATAAGTCGATAATATTTATGATAAAAATAACTGATTTAAAAAAAATATATTTATTGTCTTAAAACGGGAAAGCTATCCGTACTTATGCACTTTAGATGATTAACCAGAAAATAACCAAAACATATGAATGTAAACTTGTAATATTTGATAAACCAATTGAATATAAAACTAATTGTAAATTACTCTTGTGAATATTTGACCATGAAAAAAATAAAACAATCATTCATAAAACATTTTGACAATTTTTATAATGTTGTTTTCGCGATTGTTCAAAATGTTTAAAATGCATTAATAATCAAGTTTGTTAGTGAAAATTCTCGATGGAAGTTCATTATTATTAAAAGTATTGTAAAAGTAAAATAAAAAGTGATACTTAAATTCATAAATCTGAAATAAGTAGTGACCCGTCCAGAAGATATTGCGAAAATGAAGAAACCGTTCAGTGGTTATTTAAAATATGTGGATTTAAGTATAACTCGTTTTTATTTCCATAATTAAAATAATGAAAAATAATTTAATACGAAGTACGAAAAACATAACTTCTATTGAATTTTGAATGTCGAACTCCCATACACACAACGTTTACTGCATATACGCATGTATGAAATAAAAAATTGATGTTAACAATATATTAAAGGTATTATAATTAAACAATTTACGTGGCGACATTAATACATAGCGGTTTTTAAACGTTATTTTTTTAACGTAAATAAAATATTTATTTCTTAATAATTTAGTTAAAGTAAACCGAGTACTAACGAAAGCACTTATTAATTTAATTATTTTTGAAATGCACGTCACGTCATCTATATGCTAGACATCTTAATAACTTATAGTCGTTGTGAGGTTAAAAAGCGTTTGAAAAATAGGTGTACAAACATTGGAAAAGTAGTTTACACAAAAAAAATCGTAACATCAAAACATATTTCGTTACTCATTGAGCATATTCAAGACCAAAGTACTACAGGCGACCGACGCGATGGAGTCTAGTCAATAAATCTTCGATCGTATTTATGTATGCTTAAAAGTTAGCCCGTGTTATGTTTTATATTTTTAGTTTATAAAACCATTTTCAGTTTTCAACATTTTAAATAACTTCACTTTAAAGTTTAGTTTACCGGTGTAAAAAAAAAAAAAAATATTTTTATGTTTTGTTTGAATCCTGGTATGCCTTATATTATAAACATAATATAATGTATGTATTATGTCTTAAAAGTGTATTATGTTAACTATGTAACTTTATTTTTAAATTTTAAAAATATATTTTTTTAAATTTTTATATTTGAAAAAATGTTAATTATGTTTAATGTGTAACTTTTTCTTATTATATAGTATGTATAATGTAAAAGCCCCGTGGGCGTCAACAGAAAGAAAAATAAAATAAAATAAAATAAAATAAATAAAATATTAATTTAAATCAAATTTTAGATCAAAATATTTTAATGTTTTTATTAAGTTGCAGTAGAGCGAAGTGCGAACTTCGGACCTTTGATCCGCGAGTCTGTAACACTAGCCACGGGACGACAGCCCGGAAAAAAATACTTAGGGTTGAAAAAAAACCGCATATAGCTATTTTTAAATCATCTGAAATCAAATATACCCCTTAGCATGTCATGCCTTCGTTTCGTATTTCGCTTTCGTTTATGCTACATACAAACGAACACTGTGACTATTGAGCTAACGTAGGTAGAAATTTCCTTGTTCGAGGCAAGCGCTTCACTACTTTGACCATTCGATACAAAAAAAGCATATAAAACACAAATCAATAAACCGTAGCAAGTTGATAAAATGTTGCTGTTGATAAATTATCTGTTGCCAATATTTTTAGTTATTTTAGGTAAAAAAAACACAAAATGAATTTGTGTCTAACCCACTCCCCAAAACGTTGAAATTTCTCGAATCTTCGCGTCCGTAGACTGGTACACATTTACATTCAAATCCAGATTAAATTCCACACATGTATGTTAATAAGAAGGAATAAGCTTACGTACGTTACGATCAGCTAACACATCCAGAACAAATATAACGGTTCGGTAGTCGTATTATCTCCATTCTCCAGGAAGACAAATCGGCCGTGAATGCAAAATTAATAATACTGAAGCGGAAATTCACCTGTACATTGTAAATTGTACAATTATCTAACGTGATTCAGCTCTGCATGTTACTTCACTGCATAATTGTACAGATGGCTGCAGGAATATTCGAAAAGTCTCTCCTGAATATTTCCATACCAATGAACTTGCATAGAAGTTTGATTTAAATTATTTATTGACAATTCTTAATGGAATCCCAGTGAAATGATGTAATAACTTAAATTTACATATAAATTACTAATTGAAAATACTCGGTACATTACCACTTATTTTTTCGACCATTTAGAACTTTCAACCTCTAATGGGCATTTTATTTATTTATTTTACTTTTTGTACATAATGTTGTTTGTACATTGGCGGGCCTATCTTCAGACTGGTAAATATTAAATAGTGTAAGGATAAATTAAATAAAACAAAATATTGCCTTAAGTGTAGGTACATTTAAAAATTAGTTAAAATATATATATATACAATACGTAACATTTCAATGAAACAGAGTGGGACAAATTATTGAAACAAAATAAAAATAATATATGGCTAATAAAAATCACCTCAAGGGCGTTTTACAATTTTATGATGATCGTAAATTTGAAGGCAATTGGTTCCAGGCAGAGGGGCCGGTAACGGCAAAAGCGCGATCTCCGAATTTAGTGTTTGGGGAGCGCCGGATTTCGACAAGTTTATATACACAATATATGTATACATACTCGTATTACACAGTTGTTTTAAATATAAGTCTTTATAATAACTGTGGGATTTTAATACTTGACACACTAAGATAAAAAAACAATAAAAAAAAAAAAAAAGTAAAAATAAAGATAACGCAATATTCGAAATATCAAAAATCATAAATCATGCATTTGTTGGGATTGTTGCAATGTATATTGAATGGCCTTGGTATAATACTAACTGTCTCCTGATAAGAGCTTAGGGGTTCGCAACTGTTTTAAAAATAATATATAAAAATAAACAAAATAATAAACCTTTTCAAAAATTAAATATAAAAAATCGAAAGTAAAAAAATATTTTATATTTATTATCAAACTTATGTTCACTTTAAGTAACACTGTCCTCGATATATTAATACTGTCTTAATAATTTATTATGACGAAAAATGTTTTTGGTAGTTTAATTTGGGCACTTTCGAGCCAAAAAGAAATAGACTCTTAAACTTTTCTAAATTTATAATTTTTCATTTATTCTTTTATTTGAAAACTTACGAATTAACTCTTATGGATTACATTCATACACTGTTGTTGATAATAATATTTTTTACATCTTTTAAAAAGTTTGTCTGAGCCTTTTGTTTAGTTTTGTCTGGTAGTTTATTGTATAATTTCAGTGCCTGGTTTATAAGTCTCGACTGTTCTTGTCTCGTTTTAAAAGGTTGTATATGTTATTTTTCCTATGTTTATGTTTCTTACAATTTTTTTCAAGTTTTAGTTCTTCGTATGACAATTACATCAGTGGCTAATTTATGTATAAATTTTAAGGATTCTAGTTCAAAGAGTTCAGTTATATTTAATTGACACAGCTGATTTATCAAGGAATATTTAACTTTTAATTATATCCTCTTTTATTTTTACAGAGATTACTTAACTTTTAATTGATACATATGGAGCTAGTAAATCAAGTCTTTTTGTCATTTTGTTATTTTAATTATGAGAAGTGTTGATTGAGATAGATGATAAATAAACTTGTGCAGCTTTGAAACTGGTCTGTAGCAAAAAAAAAAAATTAAAAACAATGTCGTTTCATATTTATTTTATTTTAATGAATTACCACAAAGTGAAGACTTCATTTTTTAAAATAAAATTGATTAGTTCTTCATACCATACATTGACCAAGTATATAATATTTATACGTATAGATTAATCCTTATTTTAAGCTCTATTGAACGAAAGAAAATGTTCCTCATCTGTTAATCCTTTATTTCTCTTCTACCCTTAACGTAATCCCTGATCTTCGTTTACCGTTTGTCTGAGGATTCTGCTTTAGGAATTATGAAGTTTCAGCGCGGGTTTCGGTTAATCGCCTCTTTAACGAAAGGGTTGAGGATTAGTGGGGTTGTTCTGTGTAAACAAGAATAGGTTTAAATTTTGATTACCAGAGCGGGAAACTTTTGTTGCATTCTGCACATAGCACAAATAGTTGATTACTTTAAATTGTTTAAGCTATCTTTGAGTTATAGGTATGAACAATGTTACAGAAGCTGTGATGGTTTCTAAATCACATTGTAATTTATGGAATATCTATCTGAAAAGTAGGTAAAATAATTTTAAAACGAATGAATTTTCGCTTATCGGTTTAATAACTTATTTTCGTGTACATGAGTAGTATTATTATGTACATGACAGTTGAGGTACTTAATGGACCTAATAATAATAAATAACTAATTTGCGTCATTATTGTGAAAACTCACCTCAAGGGCGCTTGACAATTTTGTATGTAAACTTATAATTTAAATTAGCTAACATAACATATTATATTTTCTGATTTTAAAATTGAGGTTATGATGAAAATGTGAGATTTCAGTTGATATCTAAACTGACAGACTAACATTGAATTGCAAGTGTGAAGGCGATAGGTTCCAAGCAGAAAGGCCGGCAACAGCAAAAGCACGATCTCCGAATCCAATTTCGACAAGTTTTTCTCTGCCTGTATCAAATGCCGATCTAAGAGCCGATTTTCTATGACATATATTTTCCCTAATACAGTGGTCTGATAGGTATCCTCAAGGAATTTAAATACTGTCCAGCAAAGCTAATATTTCATTACCTCCATGCTTTTGGCAAATATGGAAGATGTTGTGAAATGTGAGGATATTTTTTTACGCCCGTAATAAGCCTCGCTGCCGCATTAAAAACAGATTGAATTTTATTACTTCGGTATTTTGGGAGATTTGCGTATATTCCACTAGAGTTATCTACATGCAAAACGACATAAACATTCACAAAAGCTATGGCAAATATATTGCAATATTTTTCCACACGGATTTGATTTGTTGGAGATGGAAGAGACAAGCGCTTACCATTATATTGACCTGAGAACGAAGAGAAAAATCTGAATCTAAATGAGAATTGGCTGGTTTTTGTGGCCACTTTGCGCACTCTGCATAAATATGTTAGAAAACCAATATTTCCCTTAATTGTTTATTGAGTGGATAAAATTTATATGGCGACGCCTAAAAATACTTTTTAATCTTTATTCCTACTGATTTTTTAAACCAGTTAGTTGGAATCTTCTTTTTTTAATCCATCCATGTCTACAAACACTGAGATATACTCAAAGTTTCGATTGTAACTTTATAAAACATATATTTAAATATATATTATATGTATATATTATATTTTAAATATTATATACATTATTTCCAATTTCCAAATTAAATTTCCACCTTAATGGAAGATTAGTTATATAAGGCCTATTTTTTAATAATAAATAAATCTGATGTAAGCACTTATAGGTCTATTTCAACATTATCTTGTATCCCTTAAATGTCTGAAGATATTATTGCTAGCAAAATCAGGCCCAATAAATAAATAAATACATATTTTTCAACACGCATTATTTTCTCAACGAAGATATTATATACATGTGATTAACTTCCCGGAGACTTTCTGTCAACCAATTAAATACTTTTAAACCAAAGATGTTGTTTTTAGCTCCGATTCACCATGGAAAACCTCAAAAAATCTCCACTCTCGTTTGATGCTTGTGAAAGTTCTGTTGCAGTTGAAACATTTCAACACGTATGCCTTTGGGAGTATCCAGAATTTAACTGGTAAGTAAACGTCAGTGTCATTTCATAATAAAAATAACCTTAATAATTCTAGAGGGAACGTTACGCAATTACTCGAAACTCGACATTAAGTTCGAAATAGTTTTTAGGAAAATCGTTTGCGTAAACTTACGCAAACTTAAAGCAGAGGCTCTCTTCAAACATTCTTGTAGTTCTTAATTAGCACGTGCCATGTGTGGGTTGCGCCTAATTAATCACGGTCCGCGGTCCGTGGGTAGGCCCGGGATTGTCTCGGGTTGCCCGGGATCGTCTCGGGTCGGGCCGGGATTGTCCCGGGCCGCGCCGGCAGGAGCTTTGTGACTCGAGGTGTGTTTGTCCTCGTCTTGAATGTGGCCGGTTTATTGAGCGGTAGGCCGCAAATACACAGTTGGTGCAAACCTCGACAAATGTTATCAAACGTAAGGTGCGGTTAAGGCACTCATCATCATCATACCCCGTCCGCACCCGATGGTGCATAGAGCACTGAATTAATACACTCAATGCAGCGTACATCATTGATCTGATACATGAAGGTATGGTGATCAGCCTTATATTTCAGGTGCCAATCCAGGAACACGAATAAGTATAAAACAACCTTTTTAGTCAATATTTCATATCAACCACCCCAGGAATCAAACCACCCTGGACACGCATAGGTAGTCTTGTATTTAAACGGAATCAGAATCCTGGACGAGTATTCAACTCTTAAAAGACTGGTAAATAATACTTTTGCGCGTGGTGATGTAACATCGTGTTGCCATAAGCAAAATATGGAATATTCTTATGTTCAGACATTTGAAAAAAAACATGGAAACATTATGTTGAAATATTATTTTTCCATAATTTATAAAAATGAACATATTATTTAGCCTTGTTATGGCAAAACAAAAAATCATGAAATTGCCGCCCATAATTCACGCACGCGTCCCCCATTACTGTCAACAACCGACTGAATTTGTTTCACCCAACACCGGCTACGGCAGCTACAGAACAACGTCTCAGTCTTCCTTGTTACGTGTTCTATCTTTGTGCTCTCTCTAATACAGATGTATTGCTGTATTTGATGACATCATTGTTGAGGTAGCAAGGTTAATTTTTTTTAAATTAAAATCCAGCATGGTTATACAAATTTAACTTTCCGAATCCGGTGTAAAAATGTAAAAAAATACCATTTGAAGATTATAAAAAATACAACCCCATCATTAAAAAAAATAAGATACATATATGAAATCTTGTATCGTATGTCGACTAGTGTGACATCACAGCCACACAAGAGTTAAGAATGGCTTATTCAAGGTGAAAATCTTTAAATGGGGAATAAAGGGCATATAAATGAGCCTTATAGTGTAGTAGTTAGCATATTAGCCTGCCATGATTAAGGTGTCGGGTTGGATTCCTGACCAGATTGTCATAAAGTATTGGTTTTGAAGGTGGTTTAACTCGACAATATTTTATTGAAATCAACAAAAAAAGAATAACAATGTCTGATATAAGATTTTCTTATCACAACTGTATTTTACTCATGTTGTGTTTCCTTTTTACTGTAGCTTTCATTGACTTTTAACTGTACACTTTTTTGTTGCTTTGAGTTTTTTTTAAATATTAAGTAATTATTTTTTTGGAATATCATATTTTGTACATCATAATAAAATATATTAAAAATATAGCATAATGAAATATCATATTTCAGTTTTGTGTGTTGTTATCCTTCATTTTAATTTGTTTACAGCTGTGATTATAATTGGTGTAATACAATTTTGTAAATGGTTCCGTGAATTGTTAATTAATTGATAAATAATTTGCCCATTTCTAGTAAAAAGGGCAATAAAAACAGTAAAGCAATCACTGTTTATGAAATTCAATTTAAAAAATAAATTCAAACTTAATAGTAAAAAACATATGCTTTACAGAGAGTACATAATATATACACTATTTTTTTTTTCAATTACTAGCTTTTACCTACGGGTTTGCTAACGTGGCATTAAAGAGAAATTATGTAAGTAATTCATTAGTTGTTTCGTTAATAAATAACAATGTGTTTTTATCAATAAGAATTTTCCGAATGGAATGATATTGAATAATCTTGTCAGGATTGAAAGAAGTTTGGTTTTCCAGCTATTGCTATGAAAGAAATACGATGATTCGTTAGTCTATGGTGATGTAGCATCTTATTTTGTTCACAAATCGAAAATTCTACCACAAAATGAAAATCAAATCAAACTAGCAATTGCTTAAACAAGTCAATTGTAGAGATTTAAATACTGAATTTTAAATGGATTACTTGTAAAATCTCAACTTACCACCTACATATTTTTAAATAATGTTGCTCATTGTTATTGGTTTCTCCACATGTACTATATGTGTTTGTTTAATATATAGCACACTCACTGGATTGCGGCGTTTGATTTATTTGCTACCAACTGGATCCTGGTAAGAATGTTGTAATTCCTACTGTAGGTATTATATTCCGACCATAATAACTCCCAAACTGTCATCGAGTGTATACGTGTTTTCATTATCCCAGCATGATCGCAAATAATTTGTTTTAGCGATCAATAATCCACTGTGTCGTGTTTTCGAATAATAACAATCAAGAAACCTTAAAGTGCCCATCTTTTCTGACCACAAGATCTTATTTTGCCTGCCGTGAGAAAATTCTGAACAAAAAAGTGCCAAAAACTCCATTACAAGGTAGGTAATTGCATTAATTTGCATTAGGCTTTAGTGGCAAAGAATATAAAGATAACGAAAATACACAAACCAGTTATGCGAGCGTCTATAAGCTTCTGGCTAGTGGCGCTATCAGTTACTATATTTCTTTTTTTGTGCACTTTTTAAATTTTCGGGATCAAAAGTAAGTAACTTACTTCTTATCTCTTCAGGTATTTCTTCGAAAAAAATCAAATCAATCAGTCGCTTCATTGAGACGCAATAAACACACAAACAAACACTCTTTCGCATTTATAATATTAGTATGGAAGTATAGATTGTATCGTTGCAAGTCTTACCAGGGTAAATATCTCTTTAGAGCAAGTGTTTTGTTATGAAGTTATTTTGCAAATAAAAAATAAAATATTTATTTTTATTTATTTATTTAACTTTTTGTACATAATGTTATTTGTACATTGGCGGGCTTATTGCCAAATAGCAATTTCTTCCAACCAACCAACCAATAAAATAAAAGTTTTATTTTTATAATTCAAGTTACAGAACATATTCAATAGAAATAAAAAAAAATATATACTCATAATACTCATGAAGATTCAATTTAATGTTTCTTTTTACACGCAATTCACAAGAATTATATTTCTACATCTTTTGTCCTCAATATTTAAGATATTTACAGTGTCAAAAGCCGATATTAATTCATTTTAATGTTACGATTCTTTTTCAGGTTTCATGCATTGACAATGAAATCATGACAGACGAAGGTTACAGATTTTCAGTCCCAAAAGAAGAAGTAAAAAGGCTTTTATAATGCTAAGGTTGTTATTGTACAAATAAATGCTAATGGCCTGACGTGTTTGCCAATATCCAGACATTTTATTTTTTACAGGTAAGTTTGACATTTAATTTGATTACATTCAAATTAATTCACAGGGTTTTTATTTGTGTTTAATTTTGCAATCAGTAGCGTCGAATGAGATGTTTACCGAATGAAATAATTATTTGTTTTTTCAATAGTTTGATATCATTAAACTACAAAAAAATTGTAAAACTTAATATATATATATATTTTTTATACATGAGTGTAAAAAAACGAGAATGTTTTTGCTTATTTGATTATGAAAAAAAAACATTTTTTTTTATTGTTTCAAGGGTTTATAGTTACGTTTACTTTTTTTGTTTTAAAATAAATCAATTAAAGTCGAAAAATAAACTTTGGTTAAAGAAAATTGGAGGTAAAAGTAATTTGATGGACTTGTGTGTGTTTGAGGATAATTAAGTAAATTTATTTGGTTTGAAAAACAATGCTTTTGAAGTTGTGATAAAAAACAGATTGAAGTTACAATTTATTTTAATTCATACATATATGTTTTATTAATGTGTTTATAAAGATGAAAAATTGATTATTTTAGTATATCAGTCTGATAAAGTTGGCAATATTGGTCAAGACGATATTTAGTCACCGTTGAAAAATTTATAAAGAAAATGTAAATTATTCTCGATAAAGAATTTTGCTTATAAAACTTCAACTGTCGATATTTTTAAAACGAATAACTCGCTTATCCTCTATTTCAAAAGGTTTGTCAGCAGGTCAAGAAAAGAGGATATGGAAGGAGTTTGTCAAAAATAGATCACAAAACTGGATTTTTTTCTTGCAACTGGCGGGTGAAAACGTTTTCACTAATTAAGAGGAAGCAAAAGTTGATAACTTAACTCAAACAGGAAAAATCCGTCAGCAAATAATCCAGTAATTTACTTTAGAGATTTGAATACAAACAAAGATACCAAATATATTTTTAATACAAAGCATTTGGTTTAAATAAAGTAAGATTTAAAAAAAATCACAGGTTAAACCTCTTGCCATGTCTGCTTTAAAAACAATGTGACGTAAAGATTTGTAGTCCATTTAAAAACTTACAACTGTCAATAGTTGTCAGCAGTGAAAGAAAAAATATGGAAGAAAGTTATAAAAAATACACAACAACACGCAAATCAATTAAGAAAAAAAACATTTCTTGGATTTCTTTCTTGCAACTAAATGAAATCGATCCCGTGACGAGAGCTTCACAGTTGGCCGTTTGACCAACTGCCATTACGTTGACGACGTACTTCCATAAAAAAAATATCTGCAAAAATCAATACTCTTAAAAAAATTACCCACCAACCGATATTTGAACTTCAAATAAATAGAACATTTAAGTTTGTAAGTGAAAACTATTCATGGAAGTTCATTGCAATTTATTATACAAATAATAGATTGATGATACTTTAATCCACAAATTTGGAATATCCAGTGACCGATTTCATCGCTTTCGCGACATCTTTGAGACTGATATCTTTATTAAGGAGTTCAGTGTATTTATTCAAAACAGATGTAGAGAATACAAAATTATTTAAAGGAAACCTAATAAGAAAAAAACAAAAGCGTTTTAAAAAAAATAAATTATTCCAAGGTTTAACAACACATAATTATAATAAAGACCGAAAGCATTCTCTAAAATTTTCGTTTATTAGAAAAACTAGTAAAAAATTGGACACATAATAAATAAAAATAAATATACCGCAGCCTTTTACAACAGTAATTCCTTAGGTTACTTGTTGGTTTATAAAAAAGAGTAAAAAGAAAAGATTTCCAACTCAGAAATTTACCTTCTTAATTGTAATGACTGACAAAATACATATTACGTAGGTCAAACGGGTTGAGCCTTCAAAAAATGCATAAAATAACGTACACAATTATGGTCTGATAATAAAGATAACTCAAATTTATCCAATCATTTAATAGAAAATAAGCATTCCTTTGATTTAAAAAATAACGTAAAAATAATTCATATTGCACATCAAGGCCATAAACTTATTAAACTAGAAATCCTCGAAATTAATACATCAAAAAATAAACCCAACGTAGAATTATTTAATAAACAGATAACGCACGTGCATTTTCCATTACTATACCCATTGATTTATGTTATTACTAATGACTTTTTACCCTTTGTTTTTCAGAAATCATAATTGACAAAAATCACATTCTCAAAGGATGGGACACTAAAAATATAAATAATATGTATACAATAATGTTTTGAATTTGTCCAAATTTTTGTAGACAAGGACTGGATTCAACTCCCTGGGGAGCTGTTTATATTAACATTTTAGCTCTTTAACTTCACAAACATCAACAGATGAAAGAATTGAAGAAATATAGATGTTCAAATATAGGCAGAATGGTGAATGTTACACAGTGTGTAAAGTGGCCACTTAAACCAGCCATTGACCGGTCATAAGCCCTGTAGATGCCTAGACTTCTATATTACCTTCTCTTAAATGTGCTTCATCTCTGTTGTAAAATATTAATATAAACAGCTCCCCAGGGAGTTGAATCCAGTCCTTGTCTACAAAAATTTGGACAAACTCTAAATATTGTTGATAAATTACCTGGTCCATGAAGAAGTATAGAAATTGAAAAAATAATATTTTCAGGCGTTGCCTAGTATGTAGGTGAAATAATTCAATTAGATGAATCTCACCCGTATAAATAAAGGTTTCATCTCTTTAACTTCACAAACATCAACAGATGAAAGAATTTAAGGAATATAGATGTTCAAATATAGGCAGAATGGTGAATGTTACAGAGTGTGTAAAGTGGCCACTTAAACCAGCCATTGACAGATCATAAGCCCTGTAGATGCCTAGACTTCTATATTACCTTCTCTTAAATGTTCTTCATTTCTGTTTTAAAATGTTAATGTTTACAATAATTAAACTCATTGAAATAGCATTTATCAACTCATGAGTAACCAGGATTTTTTTTTTGTTAATAATCCTTAAGATAAAAATAGTTTAATTTAATTTACTTTCATACAATTTGGAATTCTTTATCCTTACCTCTGTTTTGTATAAATACGTTGAACTCCTTAAAAAAGATACCGGTCTCAAAGATGTTGCGAAAGCGAAGAAACCGGTCACTGGATATTTCAAATTTGAGGGTTATATCACCCGCCTTCCATTTCTATAATAAATCAAATAGACCTTTTAAATTTATTCGAAATTGTAAATTCAATATGGGATTGCCCTGAACTATTATCTCTCATCAACTTCAGGGTGCCTGAAAGAATGACTAGACAGGTGCCACCATTTTGTAACAACAATTCACGGACAGTGTATATTTGTAATGCCGTATTAAATAGACTTCATGAACTCGGGAATGGTAAGTTATTCCCACAATCTAAATATTTGGTGTAGGGTATTTTTCCTAAAAAACAAACCTTTTGAACTTTTTCAAAGATGGTGAATGGTAATTATATATATTTATTCATGCATATAATAATACACATATATATATGTATTATGAAATGCATGAATAAATAAATATAGTATAAATATATATATATATATATATATTAGGGTGATGCTTAAAAGACCCAAAAATTTTTTTGTTTCTTTTCTTTTGATTCACCCTCCCGTTTTGTTCTACCTAATAAGAGAAACTTAAATTAATTTTTTGAGATTTTTGAGAAAAATTTAAAGGTCGGCTACCGAAGATTAAAAAATCTAAAATTTTCCCAAAAAGTGATTATTTAAAAAAAATGTATTTATTTTATATATTTTTTTTTTACATAATAAAAGCTAAAATGAGGTTATAAGGTCCATATATGTTACTCAAAGCTAATTTTGTATCATATATGTGTTACAATTTACCTTCGGGATGTGAACAAACAAGAAGGAAAATTAGACAAAAAACACAGATTTTTATAAAATTTCTTTAACTGTCACAATTTAAAAAAAACTTATTACAGAATTAATGTAAGCTTATATTAGTTGTTTAGAGTCCTTAAAAAGATTTTGATGCACAATTAACACGTAAAAAACTCATTATGCAGACAGCAAAGTTGCTTTTTTGTAGTTCGGGAACTTTTGTCTGAAGGACTTCAAAGAAGCAAAATATATCTGCTTCTGGTCTTCATCTAGGGTCAGTATTTTGTTGTACTCTTGGATTAAGGACACCCACCCTCTCTCTGCTGTATCATTGACTACCTTAAATTTGGATACTATCTCCTTACTTTGAATATATTCCTTGTCTTTGATCCAGTCTTCAACTTTTTTCTTGAGGAAATCGGAGCTTAATTCGGTAATAGAAAAGAATCGTTTGGTGTTACTAGTGACAAAATCTTCTAGATTTTTATTACCAATGTTATCAATGTCTACATTAATTCTTTTCGGGCAAAAATCAGCTCCTTCTTTCTTTAGAGCTTCCACCATTTTCTTCTTAGTTTCATTTCTCACTTTGTCGTCAAAAAATGATAAGGCGATAAGTTCCTCTGAGACATACCATAAATGGCCACATACTTTATTTATTGCTTTTCTAGCTATGACAGGGTTTACATCCTCATACTTCTTTAAATCTTTGAGGAGTTCTAAGTCGTTTCTTGGGGCTGAACAAGCGGATGGAGCTTGGAACCAATACTTTATATAGATTAAGACTGTAAAAATACAGATTTCTCGCAAACCTTTTTCCTCTTGTTTTGTTAGTCTGAATTGTTCTCGAAACAAGAACATTTTCAGAGAGTAGATAGACTTTGCCATCCAACGTGCTCGGTGCAGACCTGCAGGATTTTTGAATGACACGCCATTTTTTAGTTCTCCTCCCAAAAATACAATGCTTAGTTGCAAGAGTTCCTTGTAATCATCTCTGGGCTGATATTCTGTCAATTGTTTCTTAGCAAAATTAATTATTTCATCTTTCACATCTTGGAGCTTTTCAATAGATTCTTCATCAGTTTCTAACGTTGCATACTCTTTTTTATTAATTAATTGCCAGTTTTTCTGAAATCTTTTGAATAATGAATTATCTGGTCCAGACGAAGGCCCAATTTCGTTTTGAACAACTGATTCCAGCATAATTTCCATAATGTGATGCCTACATGCTAGCCAGAGCATTTCCTTATCCATTTTCTGCTCAAGTAGAATACAAGCCCCTTTTCGAGACCCGGTATTAGATGCGGTTGTGTCAAAACTCATACTCATTACTTTATTGAGTAAACCCCATGAAAGGAGGGATTCATAAACTGCTGATGCAATTTTTTCACCTTCAGCAGACTCAAGTTTTGGAATGCAGAGAAGCTGATCCACCCCTTTACCAGAAACTAAAACTGGAAGTCGGTCAACAACTTCATGGCCTGTGAAATCTTCTAACATCTTTCCGTCCCAGTGCACAGTTAATGGAACATCAGTGTCAAAATCTTTTTTTATATTTCCAGCTATTTTTTGTCTACACTCAAGTCGCTGACGGCGTATGGAAGAAAAGTTTAAATTATATTCAGCAGGATCACAGCCAAGGCGATTCAAAGTGGATGTGAGAACAAGAGCTGCTTTGCGATCGCTTATTTTTGCAACATCCAGGCTCGTAGTTAGTTTTTCACTAAGTAGTTTTTTTCTACCTCTTTTCTTCACACCTTCATTTTGTTTTTCACCTGCTGATGACGTTGAAGGGCCATAAAAATCATTGTCTTTGCCATGAAGGGACTCATCGTCGGATGATGAGCTAAACATATTTGATTTAGAAGTTATTGAATTGATAGATTTATTTTCTTTTGCCTTAAACAATTCGATTCTAGCTCTTTTAAGTTCTTTTTCTTCCTCCTTTTTTGACAGTTTTTTGTCAACACTACCTATTTTACCTGGACGTCCTTTTTCACGCTGTGCCAGCAAAAAAACCCTATCTTCTTGAATGCGAATCATTTCTAGAGCATTTGCATGTGCTACATCAAATAAATCATCTAGGTTATTATTCCATGTTTTTTCTTTCAGCCTTAACCCATCTGACCTTTTAGATTTATTTTCTTTATTTTTCTTTAGATTCTGCCACTCTTTAAAAAGCTTTTTAATCTTATCCTCAACATGAATTTTCTGTTGTGTTGGAATTCTAGCTTTATTCCAAATTTCCAATACATCTTTGGAAGTTGAATGAGCAGCTTTACGGATTGTTTGCTTTTCATGTTCTTTGTAATAAAAAAATACAGAAAGAGTTTCACGTTTAGAAGGCAGTTTGGTTTGATTTAATGTTTGAGAAATTTGACCTACTAGCCATATTTCCGTCTATTTTCTTGTAGAAACTACAGGCACTTTACAATTCTCCATAAATAACAGTAATAAAATTATGGAAACCAAAAATTGAGAGTCCTAGGCCTTAATACATTAATCTGAAGTCTGTTAAAAACAGCCAAGACAAGTCATATAACCTTTCAGTCTATTCAAATTTATTTATTCATTATAAAGTTAATTGTTTATAATTCCCACAAATAAAAACTCTCACTAACGAAACTTGTTAGATTCACTGTAAAAAAAACACAGAAGATAAATCAGTCTATAATAAAAGCGAAATACACTGTTTTGAAGGTTAGACTAACTGCACACGTGCATACACCACATTGATCATAGACAGACTACACAGACAAGCAGTGACAGGCTCCTCAAGTTGGTGGGGGGGGGGGAGTTGGTCTAGAGTGAAGGAAGGGGTTGTGTGGTTAGATTGGAGTCTTCCTGGCATAAAAATAAAGTGTTTAGTGGGATAATAATTTTTTGTAATATAAAAAATTACCACAGAAAATTAAATTGAATTTTATCATTTTTTATTAAATTTAAAGCCTGGTAGCGACCCTTAAAACTTAATGAAATCCAACAAAATTTTAGTTAACTCCATTTTACATATGAGAGATCAAAATGGGAGGGTGAACCGTTGAATTTTTTAACTTTCATTTTTAAGCATCACCCTAATATATATATATATAAATATACAGTTTTTTGTTCACTTTGCCTAACTGTGTGAAACAGTACTTATGATTCTCTTGTTGTTTTACTGTAGAATGTTTTATTATTTAAACTTTCTACTGAATATGCTGTATAGTTTTTAGGTAATTTTTTAAAATATAAATCTTGTAAAATTTTTAGTTTATTTTTTTTTATAAATCTTGGGTATAAGGAAATTCATGTTTTAAAAAAAGTATACATTAAGCCAAATATGTTTATATTATAAATGTTTGTAATAGGCAATTTGCCGTTTATGTTAATAAAATAGATAGATTTCTGAAAAATATAGGGTAGGTTTAGCAATAAAGGGGAAAAGTGATATTTTCACACACTTCATTCAATTTAAAGATATTCTATGATTTACGATAGAAAAACACGTGTTGTATCCAAAATATTCGCATATATCGAATAATAAACACATAATATTTACGTAACGTATATTTTATATTGGCCTCAGACGGAAAAAACGTTTCTCTTCTAGCTGAGCATTATCGAAAGTTTTCCTTAACCCCGCTCTCCCCGCCCGGGAAGGGAAAGGGGAAATTGAAAATTGTGAAAAAATGTTATTCCATCGTTTCGCGATTGGTTCAAGATGTCACCTAGCAGCACTTTCAGTTATTTCCCAATCTCCTCTTTCCGAAAGCGATACGTAGCGATCTAGCACAGTCGGATGGAAAATATTAAACTCCTATTTTACGATGCCCGGAATTGAATACAGTGACAATGTTTAATTTATTTGCAATAGATGTGGTATTTTATAGTGAACGAAACACATAAAAGCATTTGATTAGTAAAAAATAAATATTTTTCCGGAAATCGGATTGAAAATACGTTCTGCTACGCGCGGCAAAAATTAAAGCTTTTAAATATACAGCGAAGTTTTCCGGAAATGTAAAAAAAAAAAGATAAATGATTTCGATAAAAACAAACTACATTAAAGGACGTTACAAGTTCTCCGAAATCAACTCATGCCAGGGTGGTATAATATATTTCCTGTTACCGGGAAGCCAATACACCAATCTTTAAGCTTTGCCATACGATCAATCATCGTATGGCGAAGTTTTTCGAAAACGTACGAAAGAATCAATAAAATGAACGACTTTGAACTACGTCACAGCCTCTTAAGAATCAATTAATGATATAGTGTTGTGAAAGATTTCGGTTTTCCGGGAATCCAACTCACCAATCCGCAGAACTCACCGACTGGGACTTTTGAGGTGACAGGCGGAGTCATTTAAAAATTACAAAGCTTTACAAAATCATAGCTCTGATAATACGATATATATTAATAGATTTTTGACTTCGTTTGATAGTCCCCAACCCAATACCCCAACCAAGTTTTGATGTAAGTACATCGGTTTAAGCCAACGGGTCTAGAGCCCCTCGATAGGTTTATCTACGCATTAAAAGTGTCAAAAATTTTGTTCCACAGAACAATTTTTCCATTGATTATGATTTATTAAAATTTTTCATCGTTTTGATTTTGACACTTTTTTTCTTAAAAACTTATTAAAAATATGAGAGAAAAATAAGTAAACTTTGCAGTCGAATAAAATTCCGACATAACTGTCGGTTTTGCATATTGGTTTCCATGTTGGTTCAATTGGTGCCCTGACGAAGAGACGGATACGTCTCGAAACCGGTAGACATAGGAACGTCGGTAAGTGGTTATATACAAATATTAAATAAAATTTAGTAAAATGTCTGACCACAAAGTTAATGCTTCAAATATTAATGATTTTTTTTTGTTAAAGCTGTTATATTTTTATGAAAACATACCATTTATGTTCACTGGGTAGGCAATAAAATAGTCCTTGCTGTGCCAGGAAAGGAAAAGTGCCCCAAGAGTTTACTTTGAAGTGTTTCTTTTCCAGAATGCTGGGTATGATAGGTTGGATTGTGAGTGATATTTTCTTAAACAACAAAATAAATAACGCTTTATTGGCGTGATGCGTGCGTTGTTGATGCGAATGCTGAACGTAATGTTTATTACTTCTATATTTTTCTTCTCGGGTAGAGATTTTTTTCGCAAAAAAAGCGATTCGAGGTGATTTTATACAAAAAAGATAAAGCTATTTATTCGGTACAAAAATATGGCAGTTATTCAGACGATTCCCCTTTTTTGTGTTATTTCTCGAAAGTGTCTGGTTTATGTTCGCCCTATGAGTGGCTGTTAGCGTGCGGAAATACAAGTGGACTAGGTTTATTAAAATAAGTTTGTTATTACTGATATGCTCGACATGCCACAAGATGGATAGGGTAGGCCAGAAACGTTTTACTGCCCATTTTCACAGCAATAGGATGGTATGGTTTCATAACGCACTTATATATGGATGGTGTTATGCGAACATGTGTTAAGCCACATAAACCTCAAACTAAGGTAATTGACGTGCTAATAAAAATAAATTTTTATTTTTATCAAACAAAGAAAACATAGATAAACTAACTGTATTACAAAATAAAGCCTTTAGAATCATTTTGAAAAAAAACAGATATACGAGGGTAAAGTCGATGGTAAATGAAATGAAATTATTAACATATAAACAAAGAATATTTTACAATACAAAGATATTTGTTCATAAAATTATAAACTCTAATAAAAAAACAGAATTTTTGAAAAAAATTGATCGGAACCAGCATGAACACGATCACAATACTAGAGAAAAGAACAAAATTAGACTTCCATTTAGGAAAAAGGCAAAGTCACAAAATTCAATTTTATTTAAAGCAATTAAAAAGTATTACAAAATGGAAAAAAATATTTATGAAGAAAAAAACATATCAAAATTTAAAATAATGGTCAAGACATATGTGATAAACAATTTATAAATTAAATATATTTGCAATGTTATTATTAGAACACACATAACAATATGTATGATATGTGTGCCCTACTTTAAGATTTAAATAAATAAAATAAATAAATAAGCGACATGATAACAATTTCTCACCATTGTTTTTATCGTAATCGCGATCACAATGAAACAAACGTGAACACCTAATACTAAATGTCAAAATATTTCCGTTTCGCGGATTATAATCCTGCTGCACAATCACATATTTGAATTGCACCGATGTAAATATGGAAAATATTCCATAACTGCTATTTTTATTTATTAGTTGTCATGCTATTCATTGCATTAAGCCGGCGATTGGCACGCCAAATGTCAAAAAAAGCCGTCGCCATAATGGGTTATTGTAATTTTATTTTCTTTTTTTTGGATCAGGATACTGCTTACTAAATTGCAAATACAATATTTTGTATTATTTTATAAAGTAAACGCCGATTTATCGCCAGCGAACTGTATTTATTTACGAGGAAAACAAAAAAAAACAGCACGAGCGTTGATTTAGAGATTACTCACGCGTCGACTTATGACTGCGATAACTTGAGAATGTTCATTATTGTTTATTGTGATCGCGCAAATGCTAAGCATGTTTTTAAGCACGTCGATAGTTATTTGTGATTAAGCTGATGATGTGATTAACCCGATACCTTTTACATGGTAAAATGAATTTGTATTCATTTTACCATGTAAAAGGTATCGGGTTTGATTCCCGACATGGTTGATTTGAAATATTATTTAGAAGGGTGTTTTTACAATAGAATAACATAGTCCCTAGACTGGTACCTGAAGCGTAAGACTGATCACCTTATCTTCTCGTAACAAAAATGATCAAGATAAGCTGCGGTTGGTGTACCAATGCAGTGTCCTTTGCACCACGAGGTGCGGAAAAGGAATAATCATGATTATAATGTTTAGTTTAATATATAAAAAATTCTTCATAGAGCAGAAAAGGGTGATAAGATTTTAATATTTACTATTTTTTTTAAATAAAAATTGAAGGAAAATGTACGATTACACATTAATCCACAAATTTGAAATATCCAGTGACCGGTTTCATCGCTTTCGCGACATCTTCGAGACTGGTATCTTTATTAACAAGTTAAATGTATTTATACAAAACAGAGGTAAGGATAAATAATTCAAAGTTATATGAAAGTAAATTAAATAAAGTTATTTTTATCTTAAGGATCATTATCAACATTTTTTCTTCGGGTTAACTAATGAGTTGATTTATAGTAAAACTATGTACGATAGATGCATAAATGTTGAGATCCGTACATTATGTAAGGCTGAAACAAGCATTATCGACAAAATCAAGAAAGAAGCTCTGCGCTGGTTTGGACATGTAGATCAAATGGACAGCGAGAGAACGGCTAAGAATATTAACAATGCGAATGTTGATGGATGCAGAAATAGAGGAAGACCGAGAAAGACATGGCATGACCAAATCCAACAAATACTTAAAGATGGACATGTCAAAAGTCGGAATAATCGGCGCGCGTGCATGAGAAGATGTATGAATGTAGAGGAAGCGAGATCTGTATGCAAAGATAGAGTGTTGTGGCGTTCTATTCTCTCTGCCTACCCTTACGGGGAAACGGCGTGATGGTTTGTTTGTTTGTTTGATTTATATAATAAATTACAATGAACTTCCATCAAGAATTTTCACTTACAAAATTAAATGTTTTTTACGATAAAAACTTTTACATTTGTTTATTACAATAACCCAAAAATGTTACCTGAAAAAAAAAACATTCGCTTACACTTTTTATATTTTTTAAATGTTCAATTATCAATATATATAAATAAATAAATATATTTTATTGTAATGAAAATTTTGAAAAAAAAGCTGACCAAAAATTAAATAAAAGCTTCATGTTCTAAACCAAACGTTAAAGTACCAGGGGAATTATTATCAATATAATTAATATTGATGTTCTTTGTTGATATTTTTTGACCAAATCCATAGTTAATGATTATGATAAAATTATAAATAAACTTATTATCAATAAACAAATGTATTATCTGAGTACGTAACTTAAAATATTTCGTCATTCATCTATAGGTATGTAAACTTCCCTGTCCAAAAAACAAAGTCTTGTGCTAACTTTATCTGTTAAAATGTGTATTTCCCACTCTGTTGTATTTCGCCAAGTGTTCTTTTTCCACCTTTTAAATAATAAAAGCTTAATCCCAATTTCGGTCCAAAAACTCCCAAAAATGAACTGTTTAGCAAACTACTTGTAAATATTTATGTTTTCTGTCCCCTGTTAAAATACTCATTTGATCTTATCTCCAAAATATGTTAAGAATAGTATAAAAGCTGTAAACGTTCCAAAAAAATCATCAGTCTTGAAAATACCTACTTAGGCGAAAGCGCTCGTTGGTCAAAATAGTAAAAAGTAAAACTGAACCAAGAAGTTTCATTGGTAAGTTTATTTAAAATTATTATTATAATCAATATGAATCCCTAAATTACAAAAAGTTACCTGCCTTTTGTTATAAACAAAACATGTCTGAAATTCTGGCAAAGAAAGCGTCTTTTGCGGGGTTGACACGTGTTTGCAATATTGTTATCATGTTAGCCACGTATTGATGTTAATTCGTAACATAACAAGTATCTTAAAGCAGCGTTACATTGTTTTTTGTCCAGTTGCATAGCTTTTGGACAACACATCGAGGTTTTACAGAAAATTTGTAAATATAAACTCATCAAACTCATTATTCAAAGTAAGAATATCACTTTTGGATCACGATTCGGAATTCTGAAATTAAATATTATTTTTCGATTTTGTGGCTTCACACATTTTTGGACAACACCACCACTGGAATATTTTTGTCAGTAATACTAATTGTAAGTAATAAATTAAGCTATTAAAATAATAATTCGCATTATTGTTGGGTGTGTTCACTACTTTGAGGACAAAAGGACAATGATAAAAGAATGGTTGTTATTAAAAATTAAAGCGCGTAGCCAAAATAGTAGGGGCTATTTTATTTGATCGTAAAAGCAAACACGTTACGGTAAAATTTCTTAGTGTGGATTAATATAACAAGGTACATTTTTATTTATTTAATGGCATACCAACGCACAGTACCTATACCATGAAGCCAAATAATTTCTTCTCAATTTCCCTTTGCAAAATGTTCACCTGACAGTTGTCACTAAATAGAGATAAAGTAATGAGAGAGGTCTATAAATACCCATTCACTGCTCTAACTTTTTTGTATCCTTTTTTACATTAGTAGCTGTTTGATTGTGGAATAATCAACCCATCAATGTCAGATACGCTCTTTCTTTATTTACATTTAAATCAAGATTGAAAATCACTATCAAAATATTGTAGTTCTTCCTTCCTCTTTCTTTTTTTTCCCGTTCCTCTTCACTGTAAAGTGTAGATTTTTAGTTTATTTTTTGTTTCGAATTTTGTATAAAATTATAAAATTCTGCAATATACGTAGAATATGTCCATGTACTTTTGATTTTCTCAAACTGAACGGTTTAGGTAGGTAGGAAGAAATTGCTTTAAGGCAATTAGCCCACCGTTATGGGTTGAAAAAATATTGAAAAAAAATCTACTCTTAATTTACCGTTTCCATTATTAAACCATCTAAGTGACCCATTCATTGATTTGTAAATTGGTCATTTGTGTTAATCAAAATATTTCTGTTAAAAAATAATTGCACGTAATTACATACGTAGCAATATAATTATCATAATTTTGAAAAAAATAAAACGTCTTCTTTGAAACGTAGACAAAGTGCAATTAGGATACTTGGCATATAATATTCTGCAGCGTGAAACCTCTTTACCAAGAATATCGGTTTAACGAGGGCACCGTTTAGTACGACCGACGCCGACGTGCAATGTATTTAGTATTTATGTATGTAAGTAGACTAAGGACAAAAATAGCCCAAAGGGTTTGCGTCTCGGGTATATTTTACCCCCTGTAAGAGCTTTTGTGTCAGCATCATATTCCTTGCACCAACAAACCGTTTTCCACTCTGGTTTTCCGAGGAGTAATGGGAACTATTTTGTGTTTTAAATTGGTATCAAATGGGGAAAAAGCAACTTATACGTAAAATATTTTTTTTATTTATACCAGAAGTAAGAATATCAAAATGTCACCCATTTACCTTACTGCAAAAGCTACACCAGAAGACGTATTTATCATTATCACAATAAAGTTATGTAGAAAGTGCGCTTTATAGATATCAAAGTTTACTTGGCTATATTTAAGATGTGTTTCTGCAATGAATATTTTTTTTTTTTTTTTTTTAATTTTAGGTTAACCTAAATATTTCAATTTTTGGGAGCCATGTTCAACGACTTGTATAAAATAACTCAATATTAGAAAATGGGAATTAAGTTGCGGTAAAGGGGGTTCGAACCTCGGGCCTCTGATCTGTGAGCTCGCGATACTAGCCGCTGGATCGCAACCAACAATTTGCATTTTTTCCCTATTGATGTTTTGTCTGTGTCCAGGCAGATGAAAAACTGTTCTGTGTTTAAAATATAAGCAGTACAAAAAGGAAAACGAGTGGAGATAAGTATATCTCGTATTGTAATATTTGACATATTTGTCTACCATGCATTGCGAGGTCCTGGGTTCGATTTCTGACAGGGTGGACATAGAATATTGATTTTTAAGGTGGGTGGTTTCTTTATTGGTACCTGAAGTGTAAGATTAAGAGTGTAATATCTTACTGAAAATTAGTGTAGTATCTTACTTTCAGTATAACAAAACCGATCAAGGCACGCATTTATTGAAGCATTAATGCAGAGCCTTAAGCAACACAAGTTGCGGATAGAAAAATATGGGTCAAAAATATGATAATAAACATTTTAGTACATACGGATTTTTCTCATACTTTTTTACTAGTGTAAAACATATTTTATACAAACTATGTCTAAATAAGTACGTAGGTTAAAATTTTGCAAACAAACTAGTTAATCTGGAAGTACCACTGCGATTTAATATTTTATGGGTTCGATTAGACATTATTATCTAATAGGCAAGATTTTCGGTTGAAACGAATCGAACTCCGAATAAATTTTATGTAAAAATCTTCATAAAAAACAATGTTTGTGCGCTTTTATGTTGACATCTTATTTACTAACATTTGAAAAAAAATATGGGAGAGTTTGTATTTACGAGTACTAAGTGAAAGCATGTTGAAACGTGAGATACTTTCTTAAAAATGTTATAAAAAAACGATAAAAATCATTGGTCGTAACAAGGGGATACGAACATGATAGGGGTGGGAATTAAGATAAAAACAAGAATAACGTTTTATTAAAAATTTACTACCGGAGACATTTGTCTGAAAATTTCGACTCCCGACCATAAAACTGAAATCTCTTTCATATACTTAAAAACTAAAAAGTATGATTTACCCTGAGAGCAAATGTAAAGCCCTTTATAGACATAAAAAAAACCGTGTTTGCAATTTAGCTAATGTTTTAAGTAAAATACCTAATTTTATGGGAGTAAAATGAAGAATTTAAGTTTAATGTTTAATATTTTAAACAACATACCTTACGTCTTCAATAAATACTTTTTGTTAAATTTATTATGTAATAGAAAGTAAAATTCATCCTGGACAGTTAAAAAGGACTTTGGATGCAATTGTTAAAACTCTCCAAAATTTATTATTAAAAGTCAGAGATAAAGATCGCTGTCCGTGGGAATAAATTTGAGGTATGATCATAGCTCTTCATAATAAATTCGATGCTTCGGAGTGTCAAGTTACCGCGGAATAAGTTTGTTGAGCGTTTCAGAAAATATTCTTGCTCATATGATCTTGGCTAGAATAACAGCTATGTACTGCAAATTCTGAGAGCCAATCAAACTGGTTTCATATCAGATAAGTCGTGTGCGGACCACATTAATAATATCAAACGTATTCTTTAACAGAGCAATTAAATGAATTCAGCCCTCACGTGTTGGTTCAATGACAATGAGAAAGCGTTTGATAGTCCGTGTCAGCCATCCCTCTGGAAATTTATGGATGTGTACGGAATTCTTTTCAAAAATATTGCTGTGATGAAGGCGCTCCACGAAGACAGAAATTATCGTGTGAAAATCGGCAGGTCTTTGACTGGTTGGTTCAAGATCTTCACTGGAGTGAAGCAAGATTGCGTCTTCGCTCCGTTTTAACTGTCTTAGGACCGAGGCATAGAAAGGAACACCCGTACAAAGTTGTGCAAATTGAAATACGCAGATGACGCGGTTCTTCTTTAATCTATTGGTTATCTTCGAGAAACTGAGAGTGAAATATACGATACGAAGAGTGAAATATAAATATGTAATCATCATTCCTGTTTGCCATATAAGCCCACCAATGCACAATTTGCAGATGCTTCCCTTATAAGTGAATGTAAAAATAAAAGAAGTAAAACCTTTTTTTTTAATGTGTTTACTTATAAATAATCTAATTCATTATTTCAAATATCTATTTGACATTAAATAACGTTATAAAATAGTGTTAAAAAGGACTTATGAGTACTGAAATAACAATAGTAAAATCAACGTAAATAATTTTCTGTTATATCTTATGAATATCTTAGACGGGTGTTTTTGACTCGATGGCTGCTCTCGGGTAAAAATCTTGGAACAGTGAATCAAGTAGAGATAAGTCCACTTCGTAGTGTAGTGGTTGGTGTGTTTGTTTACCATGCTTGAGGTCCCGGTTTCGATTTCGGGAAAGGTTAACATGAAATATTAATTGAAAAAATAAGTCCAAACTGAAATATTTTATGTTTCTGGACTAGCATCTGAAGCGTAAGGTTGATCACCTTACCTTCGTGTAACAAATTATTGATTGACATTGCATTAAGTATACTAATACAGTCCCCTATGCACCATCGGGTGCAGACAGGGGTATAATGATAATGATAAATATTAATAAAAAGTTATTTTAGATTTAAGTAAGGACAAATCACCCACAATGGAAGTAGTTAAAGAAGTTTCTTGAAAATGTATGAAAAAAATATATGAAAATGATTTTTTGATTTTTTGAAAAATGAATTATATTCAATGACGTTTTTAGTTTTTTCGAATGAACCAATGATTAAAAGTGTTGTAATAGATTTCCAGTTTACGGTTTGGAACTATGCAGATTGAAATCATCTTTATACATGAATACGTCATGTCATCATGTCAGAAAAAGCCGAGACCTTTCGATGGCGGATAAAAGCGCCGATTACTAGGCCTCGAGGTAGACATGTCCAAAAACAAATAATACTAAAAAACTTCCCAGAAATAACCCTTTTAAGGACATACATGTTGTCAAAAAAGGTATTTTTATTATTGTTTACTACGGTCCTCCGCCGAACTTTTGTCCGACAAAAAGATACACGTCCGAGATAGCGCTTACTTGATACAGAAATAATAAATGTCTGCCATCATGGAAGCACGTTTTAAATTAAGCATGTGAGCCGGGGCTAAAATGTGTTATCACCAATTTATCTGCGAATGTGACAGCAACATAGTCGTTTGTCATTTTTACGAAATTGCTTATTTCATTTTAATGAATTTCTCTGCATGCATTATCTACTTATAAATTAATGATTGAATACATCATTTGGAGCAAATTGCATAATTCTTGATCTTCATCATTATTTTATATCCGCTCCCTTGGTGGAGTTCTGTCCATTAACAGCCTACTGGGCGTGGATTATGATGGGAAAATAAGGACGTCATACCTTCACCACGAGGGTTTAGTTGAAGATAAATTCTCTCAAGCGGTTACGAAGATACACTGCCGACCCCCTACCTCAAAGTTTTGGGCAGGTACATCAATATGAAACAAAAGTAAGCGTACGTCACGGTACATATATCTACGCACTAAAGTGACAAAGATTCAGTATGACGTCATAGATGAAGATGAAATTCTCCTGACCGATTACGAAGATACACCACCGATCCCCCTGCCATCAAGTTTTGATGTAAGTACATCGGTTTGTACCGACGGATCAAGAACCCCTTAATACGTTTATTTACGCATTAAAAGTGACGAAAAAATCGACCGAGTAATGTTTCCTTTAGTTACGATTATTTTTTTTTTAAATATCGTTTTGATGTTGGCACTTTTTTTTAAAAGCCCATTTAAAATATGACAGAAATAAATAAATTTTGAAGTCGAATTCAATTCTGATATAACGGTCAGTTTGAAAAACGAATGCCTAGATGCAAAAAATGATGTCGCTAGATTCTGCCCTATAAAAAAAAAAAATGTAATATTTTTTCCATCTGATTAACTATCTTTCTGAGTGTGCGTATCGAGATGTTAAAGGAACTGACCTTTTAATCGCTCAGTAGGTAAATACAGACGATCGTTTAGCATACCGTCTCGGTAATTGTCAAAAGTCATATAAAGTCATGTTCAAACGATCATTTTTTGCCCTAATTTGGATTTATTGAAGTTTATAATGGCCTAAAGTAGATTTTTTTTAGTACAGAAGCCTATTTATAATATAAACGAGAACTTTTAAAAATTCGATGAAGTAAGAAACGCACATAAAATTTTTGGGGTCATTCATTGGTTGTGCGCAATCATATGACGTCGAGATGACAAGTAGGTCGAACAAACCGAGGTTAACTGATAGTACAGAAGTTAGGTATATATGAAGATAGCGTTTATAATCGGGGCCCTGGCCTCTATTCCTGATTCCAGCTCTTACCTATTCTCCAAAGTCCCACAGTTTTGCCATGAACCGTCGACGAACGCTCTGGACACTGCCGCGTCGAAAACTTGACGTATCAGGTTAATAAATAAGACAAGGTTGGCGCAGCGGTACACGTGCAGAATTGATTTAAATTAACGTCTTCATGTTTGCTCACACCTGCCTGCACGATTCGCCGCAGCAATAAGGGAATATAACATAATAATAATAATAATTATTATTATTATGGATAACTTATTTAGCGCCATTTTCGTAATATAATACCTCATGGGCGCTTTACAAAGTGATTATATAAAGATAAAAATTTAATTTTAACTTTAACTTTTTAATTTAAGAAAAATAATATACGTTTTCATACTACTTTTCCACCACATGCTAAGAATTTATTCAAATGATTTAGAGAACAAGTGGGTTTTAAGTTTCTTCCGAAACATCACTTCACTCTCACAGTTTCTGCTGGGAGAGCATTCCATGCCGTAGGGCCTGCGACCGCAAATGCACGTTCGCCGAATTTAGTGCGCTGTTTGCCTACGCAAACCTCAAAGTAAACCAAAAAGTTAACGCAAACCAAAAAGTTATTATACCTCTACAGGTATAATAACTTTTCCTTTCGACGTAGATGTAGCTGATCTGAGCGTAAGACGTCTGTCAGCTAGTTCATCTGGAATGCAGAGTTCCCTTAGATATTCTGGAGCAGAGTTGTGCAGTGACTTATACATAAGCCAACAGAGTTTGTATTTCACCCTCTGTGGAAAACGTAGCCAGTGCAATTCCCTAAGTAGTGGAGTGATATGACTGAATTTAGAGATGCCATAAATAAGTCTCGCTGCGGCATTTAATACAGCCTACATACTACGAATACCGATAAAAATAAGTAAAATGGATTTAGAAAAATAATGGGTATTGTGGAAAAATGTTTTCATTTATAACTTTAAAAATAAAATTGTAAAAAATACGCCTTCACAAAAACGCGCCATAATTGATCGAGTTATTCATGACGTCACGAATCATGTTCGTCTACAATGTTTGGCATTTTTTCTTACTTTTTGCATGGGTCGTTATTGTCGCGTGGTTTTAAAGAAGGATTTTGACGTGTTGAATTATATATTCATTACGCATCTGGGTACTAAACTGTATTTATAACCTTTTTCCAGACAAAATACACAAAAAACAAGTTGTAAACTCACTAATATACATAAATAAACGCGAATGAAACAATGTACGTCTCTTCATACAAAGTGCATACTGGAATGACAAAACGTAAAAATAATGAGAATCGTGACGTATAAGGGGCATGGCCATTACAAATAATAGTTTTCGCGGGAATTCAAAATTATAAATTAAAAAACATTTTTGATCTTACTTATTAGAAAGCATTTAATTGACCGTTATTAAGTTAAAATAATTTTTAAAAAGGTTTATTTCCCTATTGTATTTCAATACCTTTGATATATTTAGAATTTTAAAAAAATTCTTCATTCTTAATATTATTTTCATTTGTAAATACTAACGACGAACTTAAAAATAACTTTTTTTACTTTAATTTTAATTTTTAAACAACTTCCAGTTATGTTTTTTTTCCTTCTCTATTTTGTACTTTAATTGATAACCTTACATATAATTATTATATAATATGGACACTTCACTTTGGTCCATTAGAGTAAAGTCTAACTGTATTAAATATAAAAATATGTAACCGTACTATATGTTTCCTGAAAAAAATAAAAATACATAAACAAAATTTGCATAAATATGTTTTTCACCCAACAAGCTAGGAGTCCTAATTACAGTGATAAATAACTGCACAGAATACCCAGGCTTGAGAAAATTAACATAATTTTTTTATGTTCTATTTTAGATGTTTGTAGCATTAACTTTGTAGTTCATTGTTATATTTTCATTTTTTCATTTCATCAGTCATTTTTTTTAAAAATGTTCTTAAAAAATAAATATTCAATTAAACTTAAGTCAAAGACTTATTTTCAATATTTTCCCTGTAAAGTCTAACTCTACCTTAAACACAATTACCTCCTCCCCTTCTCCTACTCCACCATAAACATATACACAATTACCCTTTACTCTATCTTTGTCGACACCCACTGTTTACTGTTTTTTTTTTTTACATATGTATATTTATTTATTATATAACCCCGAAGAGGGCAACGTGAGTTGCCGAAACTAGTCGGTTGTGAGTTGTGACGACAAAAAAAGTGGTTGATAAAACAAAGTTAACTTATTTATACCTTTAAAATGTTTATGTTCTCACCGAAAATCAAACTCGGAGCCTTCGTTAGTCGAATGTCATAACCACTAATATATATTATAATATTTGGCTGATTTATATAGCGCCATTTTTGTGAAAAATCACCTAAAAATCGCTTTAAAATTGTATACCTAGACTTACATTCTAACTAAACTAAAGTGATATATTATATTTTCAGATTTAAAATGAAGAGTATTAAAGTCTAAAAAAGTGAGATTTTAGTTGGGATCTCAACTGACTGGGACTGTCGATAATTCGTAAGTTTAAAGGCAATTGGTTCCAGGCAGAGGAGCGTTTGAGGAGCGCCGGATTTCGACAAGTTTTCCTCTTCCTGAATCAAATGCTGGCCTAAGAGTAGATTTTTTTTGACATGTATTTTCCATAATATAAAGGTCCGATAGGTATTTTGGATCCATTTCATGAAAGGATTTGAATACTATCGAGCAAAGCTTGCATTTTATTCGCTCTGCTTTTTTTACCCAAATTTTAAAGATTTTGTGAAATGGGAGAATATTTTTTTACTCCCGTAATAAGCATTTCTGCTGCATTGAAAACAGATTGAAGTTTATAGGTTTGATATTTTGGGGGATTTGCGTATATTTCATTACAGTAATCTAGGCGCCAAACGACATAAGCATTTACAAGAGCTTTAGTTGCATCTATAGGAATATTTCTCCGCACGGATTTGATCTGTCGGAGATGTAAGAAACCAGCACTTACCGTTTTATTGACCTGAGAATGAAGAAAAAGATCTGAATCTAAATGAACACCCAGTAGTTTAACATTTATACTAGGGGTAAGATCACAACCTGTGATTGAAATTGGAGATCGGTCTAAAAGGTGTTGTCGCTTTTTGTCACTGTCAATAGAAGCTCAGTTTTAGATGGATTAAGTTTGAGTCTGTCTGATGACTTTCAGTTGCAGCACTATACCGCGGAAGCCGCCTAATTACAAATATATATATGAATTAAACGAGAAACAGTCAACTTTTGCCCTCGAAGTAAAACGAAATTTAATAATTGAAATAAATTATTATGTTTAATATGAAATATGGATTTCAATAAATTGTACAAAGTTATTATAATCCATAAGGGTTTGTGTATAATTTTACCACAAACGAAAAAAAATGTTCGCGAATAAAAGTATAGTACTAAGCATAAAAAATAACTCTAATAAAAAATTCTAAAAATATACTAAAAAGTAGCAGTAGTCAACTTCCTGATATATCGCCCTTACACGTGTTTTCTTGAGTAGAAGTTGTGTCTTGAAAATCTTTAAATAAGCAGGATCTGCGCACGTTTCAATTTTAAATAGTAACCGGTAATGTTTTTCTTGATCCTTTTAAAGAGCGTGCACATGTTTTTGTTATTTTAATTAGTAGCACGTGTAATTTAAAAATAAGTTTCATTTTTGAGCGAAGACGTGACTAAATGATATCCTAAGTCTAAAAATGGAGATTCACATGATATGGGCTATTTTTCGGTATGACGTATTTTGGATGATTATGTATTTATCATCGTGTTGTTGAAACCATGTATAATCTAGGCAGTGAAACCATTCACTCCATTCACCCGAAACTGTTTCAAAGACTGGAAGAATTGAAACATAAATTAAATATTTTTTCATAATTTCCATTTTTGGACCCAGTGGTGCATAGGAAACTTGCACTCTAATTACTGCGCTTCTTGATCAATTTTGTTACATGAAAGGTAAGGTCCGTCACTTCGGTGCCAGTTTATGAACAAATAAACATTGCGGTGTAGAACCAAATTTAAAATCAATATTGCAGGTCCACTCTCTCAGAAATCCAACCTGGAACCTCAAAGATGGTAGATGAATGTGCCTACCACTGAACTACGAGGCGAGGTGATACTGAACTGAATTTGATTTCGTTTTCCAGGGTTTTTTAAACCTGCTATCAAGTCAAAAACACTCTTCTAGGATAATGGTTTTCATACATCACTCGGTCAGATGTAAAATTTACACTAAAAATGCGTTATGTAACTTAGTAGACATTATAATAATAATATGTACATCTCCCTTCCCCTCCTTATCCTCTCTTCAAGCATTCTTGTCCTAATCCTGCCCAATTTACAATAACTTATTGTTCTTAAAAAATATATAAACAAATTATTTGATTATTAAAAAATATTTACGAGTACATGAAAATAATTTTTTTATATGTATAAACTTATATGTTTTTATTTGATTTGTAATATATTTTCTTTACATTTGTATACTTTTTTGAAATCTGTTATTAGTTCTGAGTGTATACACTATATCTGTTTGTTTACTATAAATATGTATGTATGTAAATAAAATAAAATAAAATAAAATAAAATAAAATAAAATAAAATAAAATAAAATAAAATAAAATAAAATAAAATAAAATAAAATAAAATAAAATAAAATAAAATAAAATAAAATAAAATAAAATAAAATAAAATAAAATAAAATAAAATAAAATAAAATAAAATAAAATAAAATAAAATAAAATAAAATAAAATTAAATAAAATTAAATAAAATTAAATTAAATAAAATAAAATAAAATAAAATAAAATAAAATAAAATAAAATCCACACTCAGAACTGTACTTTTCATCTGCCAGAACATATAAATTAATTAACGTTAAGAGATTTTAATTTGACGTGTTGCGATATCCATAGAATAAAAATCTATTGCTTTCATTGAACTCTTTACTGCGCGTTTGGCATTTACTATGATAGGCCTATTATCTCCTATTTTTTCAAATATTTATTTATTGTTAATTATCATAATCAGCCTATGGGGGTCTTCTGTAGAATCGATCTCTCTTGATTTCAATTATTTCTTTTGGTATTGCACTGTCACCTCATCCACCCCCTGCCGGCAAAATTACTTCGAAATATGATATTCCAAAATTACACAAAAGTATAAATTTCATGGGATTAACGAAAACGATAGGTTAATTTTCACTGAATAGTATTGAAATAATGACTGATTAATTTGGCGAAATTATTGCGAAAACTTATAAAGGCCTTGAAATTCTGTCCTACCTCAAAAAATAACCATTGCTGATTGAAAATAGCTGTCTGAAGGAGCTTTTTGTAATGTTTAAACCATGGCGTTTTGTGTACAGAGGGATAATCTTAAATAATAATAATCCGAAATAATAAAATAAATAATGAAATATAACAAATAAATATTCTACTTAATTGGATTCAGGAAATTAAAGAAGTGAATTGTTTACTGAATGGGATTAAACTTATTGAGCAGGGTCATTGATCGGATAGTTACTAAACCTTTAAATTACTTTAGATTTTTAGATACATCCTACAAGACCTAAAAAAGGGCTAAAGATCGTAGCTAGATATTCTATTCGGTTTTCGTAGAGGAAATAAATGGACGGAAGTACAAAATGTCTTTAAAATATGAATAAAGACATCCGCAACAGGATAAAGGGGTGTCAACAGTATGAATCGTTTTTTTTGGTCATCCCGTGTAGGTTGGATTTGTTCTGACGTTTTGATGAAGACTACATATGTTAATCAATTTTCGACTTTCAATTGTGGACGTTTAATTAAAAGTTTAAGTGGTTAATACAAAATAATGAACTTTAGATTTTCCATTTAAGTGGAAAACAGTTTTAAATTAACATTGCAAACATGCTGAAATCAAACGCGGAACCTTATACGCGAAAGATTAATTCACTCAATACTTTACATAGGGGATATATATCGTGGGTAAACTGGCAAAAAACGTTAACTTGAAAATATGCAGATTTGATTTGATGATGCAGTTTTGTAAATTTTTTAACGCTCTACAGACTGGCAAAATACACTAAGTCATATTAAATTTCATATATCTGCAGTTTTAAAAATAAATTTAAGGTCAAGTCGTATACCCGGTATTTTATTCAGACTAATCGCATTCAATAAATTCATATATACTTAGAATAAAATTAAGAAATAGAAAAATTAAAAACATGTTCTCAAATGAGCACTTAACATCTAACTATATTTAAATAAGATAAAAAGAGAAAAATTTGAACCAAACTAAAATGCTTGATTTCTCAAAACTGGGATTTGAAAGTTAAAGCTTTTTGCCAGTATACCCACGATATTATTCACCCTTTTTTAAATTACCTATCTCAAATACTTTTCAGTCGTAGAATAAGCATTATAAGCAACTACCACATGGCAAATCCTTCCCTCTGTGGCCAAGGAAACGTTTTAAGAAGCCAAGCGGTTGTAAATCATAATTAAACTTGTCACCCTTTAACGCTTTGGGACTCTTAAGGTACAATGCGCTCATTTAATCTTTGTAAATAGTCCAGAAGAAGAATTCAGAGAACTCTCCGGAAAAAAATAAATGGTCGGCTTAAGTAAAAATCAATGTTATCAACAACACGAACTAATCTTATTTTATCCGATAATGTTCAATTTTTATTCTTGGTTCATTTTCAGTGACAACGATATCGTCGGCGTAATTTGTAAAACACGTAAATCTCGAAATAATCAAAAATTATATTTTGGCGTCTTTAGTAAGGAATTCAAATTATCCTAATGTGTGTAAAACGTGTATGTCAGAACGATGTAATTTTTTTTAAATCACGAAAAAACTCATAAATCATATCCAAAGCAAAATATTTTTGGTCAACCTCGTGAATCCTGATGCAAGAGTAATTTTCTTGTTGTAGGCTGTCATTTAACTTTTGTGTTCCATCCAGTTTTGATTATTACCGTTTTTATTTTAAGGTTTACAACGGTTTGCGCTATTTATCGAGTTTAATAGCAAAGTAATTGATTTCTACGAACATTATATAACTGTTTTAAAGGTAGGTAAGTGATTTATTGCTTAGATTTTTCAATGGCATATGAAGTTAAATGGGGAAATATCACGTTTTTTTAAAACATTTTTCAAGTAATAAAGATCTATAAAATACTGTCCAGTAGAAAAAATATTTTTTTCCAATTATTAGTAGCAAGAAAAATACTTTTAAATTTTGAATTGCCGCAAAAATGGTGATTCCATTAGCCACGTCCCTAATACGTCACGATTCATGTTTATTTGTTCCTGCTATTGAAATTTTTGTAGAACAATTTCATAAATCTTGACGTTACAACAATCAAGGCCAAACATGTCGCATTTTTCTACTAACATATTTTTATTGAATTTATTATTTACATTTATGGAAAACAAATGTTTTTTACATAAATGTTTTTGTACAATGTCTATATTGGTTTTGAAAATACAATTGATTATTTTAAATCCATTTCAAATATTTTTATCGGTAATCGTAGTATGTGATTTTTTAAATATTAAATAAATTTAATTTGAATTGAAAAAAATATTATGAGTACCTTCATTATTGTATTTTTTTTGAATACCTATATTCTTAGGAACATTATTTGGATGAAATTAAGACGCAAATAAAATGCCAAAGATTTCTAAATGTTGAAAGTGAAAGGAAATGGAGTTGACCTTTTTTTGATTTTCCTCCGCAAGAAAATGATATCACACGTGAAATGATCTACAATTGAACGTAGTTATGAAGAAAGCAGCCAGTACACATTTAAATAAAAGAGATATAAGTGTTATTGGGTGCAGTAAGGTCAATTCTATGTTCTGCTAAAAACAGCCAGACCACTTTCATACAAAAAAACTTTAATAATTACCTTCTGCAAATAGTGTCGATCACAAAAACGGTTTTTCTCAGTTTGCAAAAAACACCACAAGAAAAATCTTACGGCACATCAAAATTCATTAAAACTGGTCAAATAAATAATGTAGTTCTTGTTTGTATGATAAAAACACTAATTTATTCATTGTTTATCATTTGTCAAAGTCAAAAACAATCCAATTGTTGTAAAACAAAAAAATTTTCACTCTTTTCACAAAGGTGTTATTATCTTAGTTCCACTTTTTCTATGGCTATCAGTTTTCTGCATAACTACGTTCAATTGCGGTTTTATTCTGTTTTAAATTCAAACTTTAAAAAACAAACATGGTAAGTTTAATCAACTCGAAGAAAAGAATTATAACGTATTTATTTTAAATTTCTGAATTCGTTACTGAAGAAGAAAACAGTTTTAACTCTCTTCTGAAAAAATACAGTTTGGTATTTACGAGTTTTACAAGTTACGCCAACGATATGAAGTATTGATTTGAAATTTGTGCTGCTTGATTTGGACAGGAGCTGAAGATGTTTTTACAGATTTACATATTTTTCCATTGCAATCGGGACCCAAAATTAGCTTGTTTTTGGATCTGTCCCTTCCCCTCCCTTCCCTTCCATCAACCTACCACTTTAACATACTTATCTTTCCTATTTTTCTTCCCGGAGATAATCCTCATTACCGGGGTCAGGTGCGTTGTTAACTGAAATGGTAAAATACCCCAGTTTAACCATAACGACGCCGTTACGTGAAAGTAAGTGGTTAACTATTGGTCTAATTGCGCATTAAAAATAACAGCTAGAATAGACAAAACTTCCACACAAATATGACGGTAATGAAATAATACTATAATTACAACCATTACACTTAGAGGCTTGGGTGAGATATTGCTATGTTCTTATTTAAGGTGAGCGTTTTCACAGAAATGTATACTCGTCTATCTGCTTGGAGGTAAACTACCTCTATAAGAAGGCATGATGATAATTAGTTAAATATTTTAATTTCAGAATATTATTATATTCTCGTGGTTTTTCATAAGTTAACAATATTTTAAATATACGATATATGTATAAATTAAATAAATTGAATTTAATTGATTAAGTCACCAAAATAATAATTTCATAATCATGCAATTAACACCACTTGTTTCAAAATCATTAACTCTAAAGGAATGGGTTGCTGATAGGGTTGGAGTTCCTACTTTTCATACGTTTTTATTACATGGCGAATAAGATACAGCACTTATCGGTAATCAGTATTACCCATGATTACCCGAAACTAGTCGTATTTTAATGTATTAAACTCTTGTGTGGTATATTTACTAAGTGTTTAATTTTAAATAAATTCAAAATGTTTTTCCACAAAGTAGATGCTGAAACAATAAATAATATACGATACAGCACTTGGTTGTGTAGCGCGAGTGTAGCGGCGATGATTGGTTGAAGAGACTACACTTGAACTACATGCTGGAATTGAGTGACTTCATCGAGCTGGACTGACGTTAACTGAACTTGTTGGGCTGACTGACTAGCGTTGCCACGCCCTGAGGTCTCTTTATAGGCGACGTTCCTTTGTAGTTAATTTTTTCATGGTAGAGACGATGTGAATGTACTGCAGAACGATGATCCCGATTTCATGTCCTAACTGATAGAGTTACATTAAATGTGATATTGGATTCTACAGAAAATGATGACATTGCTTTCTTTGGTCATCACACTATTTCAGGTGAAACGTTTTAGCACGTTTTGTCATCGATTTTGGACTATGAATCCTACAACTACTTTCATTTAATCAAATCACAGTCAAATAATTGTTATGACTTATGACTACATTCATTTAACGATTACATTACAAAATATATAAATTATATAGGCTACACTACTTTCTTTTGACGGAAAAGGTCATTACAAAAATATTAGTTCAGTTCACACCCATTCTACGAAATCTCAAAAATAATCATTTAAATCATATTTATGTCTGCTACATAAACAACATCAGTCACATAGTTTACCTGAAGTAGAATAACTCTGCAGCGAACCGCTTTAAGATACGTCAGGCATTTTGGAGTCAGATTGCAATTGGCCCTGTAAAAATTCTCGTTTCCCGCTCTTCTGGACTAAGTTCCCGCTCAAAGTTCGCCATTGCCGGCAGAACTTTTCCGGCGAGAAAGTTGGCCTAACTACGCCATTCTTAGGAGGCATGTGGGCACTACGTAGGAACACGTGATATTGTAAATAGCTAGTTCAGTCCAGGTAGGTACTAGGAACCATGGTCCTACCTACGCAGAGACCTTAGCACCAAGAGTTTACGAACTTTCGTTTCGTAAGGATGAATAGCAAAAGGATGATTTAATATCGATATTTGTTATGCAAATACAAATACGAATTCTTTAAATTATTAATGGATCGTGGTTCCAGTAGTAGTGTTACCGATTTTAAATCGAAGGTCCGAGGTTCAAATACCGCTCTTTAATAACTTAATTATCATTTTTCAAGCAAAGTTATTATCGACTATAGTTGAAGGTGGCTACAAATTTGAAATATTTCTACGATATTTTGTTGACCTACTCAAAAATATTAGCACTACACAAAAACAATCCGATTGTTTTGAAAGTGGTATTAGTTGATTTGGACCTTTGCGTTTCAGTGTTTAATTTACAAAAAAACTAAACTGGCCTAACCTAGATTTTTCCCTACACTATACACAAACAGTTTGTATTTTTATTTATTAAAAAGTGAATGGGTCGTTATTTTTGCAAAAATCTTTCTATTTTGATTCATTCCACGTTGAAAATTAGTGGTTTAGATGGTGGAAGGTAAAAAAACTGCCAAAAAACCCTTTATTGTGTTATAACTGATAGTGAGGTAAAGAATGACTGGAAAAGATATCGCACAAAGGAATTCGACGAATGATACTTGTGGTGTACGGCATGAAGAATCTGGAGTGTGGGAGGGTAGTTGAGGTAGGCGTGTTGGCGTTGTCCGGTGCGTCAGCTAGTGACGAGCGGCGATCACCAACATTCTGGTTTTCATTAAAGATTTTCTTTGCCAATATAATTACTTAATTGAATATGGGCAGAATAAAAGTGAATATTATTTCATTTCATTTTTTTGCACCACAACAGGCCAGGAGGCCCAATTAGAGTGGTGAATTACATTACAGAACAACCAGGCTTGAGAAAAATCACTTTTTTTTTTTTTTTAAATTTGTTTTCTCACCGGGAATCGCACCCGGAACCTTCCGTGCGTGAGTCAAGCGTCTTGATTATCCATGTATGTGTATGAGAATATCTTATCAAGAGGTTTTGCGTTCAATTTAATCAGCATTCACTGAACAAAACGGCGCGACGTGATTGTCTGCGTTGTATTTTTTAGGTTGATGACGATCGACGCGACGAAACGCAAGCCAGGTGTGCCAATAAAAAAAATAGAGTGATTAAAACGGTGCTACGTCTTCACTGTCTACATGTTGCTATCACATATTAATTTTCGTACTAACGATCGCATGCACTATCGTTTATTTAAATCGTGCCATGGTAAGAACCCAGTGCTCAGTACTACCTTCTACCTAGGTGCCTAATGCAAGTCGCGCGCAATCGCCATGTGTAAACATCGTAAACTACGGATAAAAATAGGGAACATTTTGTGCACAACTTTCAAACTTAAATATCCTGTTTTGTATAATAATTGGACAGGAATAACTCTTAAAAATCTGTGGTATTTTTTTTTGCGGTCGGTAATGTAACATCGTGTTACCACAAGCAAAAGACGGTAAATTCTTAAGTCCAGACATTTGAAAAAAAAGCACAGAGACTTATTATTTAAAAATTTCTATGATAAAATTATTAATCCAGCAATATACAGTTTTAAATTATTAAATTGATTGCGATTAGACACATTCGCCCCTGCGATCTGGAAAAGTTTTTTTAAAGGCTAGCATATTCTTAACTAGATTCACAAACTTCCAAAGAAAAAAAAAAACAAAATTAATCGTGTTTTTTTTTTAATATTCCTTCATAATTAGTAATTTTGACACTGCATTTTATTTGTTCATATATTTTTTAAACAATAACAAATTACTAGAAACTCTTGCGTAGATACATACAAACCAAATAAAACTTAGCCCGTAATCATTTATAACTGTCCTCAGCATGCTAATATGTAACAAAAATTATGAGGAATTCAAAAAACAATTAAAAAATGCAAAAATTTAAAAAGAAACTTAAGACGACGACGAAACCAAATCCATATTCAAGTACATACAAACAATAATTATAAAGCGCAATAATAATTTTAAAACATAAACTATATTGCATGGCCATATATTATGATATAGGCCTTTTTAAAAAAAAAATGTTTTGTCAAATTTTTTTCTTGAAAACAAGGCTTATGATCTGTAATGGGTGGTAAAAGTTGCCGCTTAACACAAGGTCTTAATAATTTCCACGGGAGGAAATCCAGCCTGCCTACAAACGTACTTAAAGCGTTGTTGATTTAAAACTAACTGGAATAAGAAGAAGTATAAAAATTCAGTCTTCAATTGAAATTTTAGTTCTTTTACTTCATAAAAGTCTTAAGACGGAAAAACTTAAACAAATGCAGAATGGTAAATGTTACACAGCGTGTAAAGTGACCAGTTAAACCAGCCAACGATTGGTTATCAGCGTTGTAAATGCCTTGACTTCCATATTTTATTCTCAGAAACCTTTTCCCCCTGTTGCTACAAATTTAGTTCTGGTATTATATTTATATATGTGATAAACTTTAAATGGATGTGTTCTATTTTTTACATTTATTTATTTGATAAAATGCTGGTTTTTCTCATAAAAATAAAGTAAATCAAACACGCAACAAATTTAGATCTTAATATCTCTCAGGAAGGAAATCTAGCCTGTATATAACCATAACTGGGAACTGATAAATAGGGGAAAATGTCCAGTTGGTGATAGGGGTAGAATTGTTATTAGCTCCTTTACTTTTGATTTATTAAAATAATTACATCACAGATAGTATCATTTTTTTTTTTTTAAATGTCTTATTACACATTTTTTCGTAGTTTGATGGATACACTTGATATAACTTAAAATTGGCGCATTTTAAACTTTATTTATAAACTCGATAGACCTTTAATTAATTCGTTGTTTGGATACACGAGTACATATAAAAGAACTAGTAAATTTGGAATCAATTGTTCACCTATATACCAACATACTTTGGTTGGCAATTCCGAACATTTTAATTTAATTATAATTTGAAAATCAATAAGAGAAATCTTTTTAATAGCTTTTACTTATTATTTAGGATAAAACTCTTTGTGTTTTCATTTTAATGTTTTTCAACCTTTAATTTCCATAAAAGACAATAACTGTATCCTACGCATGTTACAGTTATTGTCCTCTAACTATGCCAAGAGCTGTGACAGATTTTTTTTTAAGTGAAAGTTTGACCATGTTCTATTTACCGGAGTTAAATAAATATTACGTGTGTGCATTAAGTAACTATATAACTGTAAAGTTATATTATTTCTGATTTTTGGTTGATTTATCTCAATTATATGTCTTCCTGCAAAAAACACCACTTGCTTACTTTAGAAGTTCGCCGTCTATTGTTGGACATGGGGGTGCTTCATGACATACTTAGTGGACGCCTTGATAGTCCGGCTCTTTTGTCGGAGTTATCATTAAATGTCCCTGGCTACCGCACCAGTCACACGTCGAGGTCTCTATTTCACGTGCCAGCAGTTCGTACGAACTATGCCCAAAATTCTCCACTTATATACGTTTTGGTAGTGAATATAATTTGAACTTTCCCCTTATTGATCCATTTGATTGTAAAAAAATAACATTTAAAATGCGCGTCTTAAAGCATACTTTTTTGTCTTATACTTAGTTTCAATAATAAAGTCTTATTTTATTTATTTAAATCTTAAAGTAGGGCAAACATATCATACATATTGTTATGTGTGTTCTAATAATAACATTACAAATATATTTAATTTATAAGTTGTTTATCACATATGTCTTGACCATTATTTTAAATTTTGATATGTTTTTTCTTCATAAATATGTTTTTCCATTTCGTAATACTTTTAAATTGCTTTAAATAAAATTGAATTTTGTGACTTTGCCTTTTTCCTAAATGGAAGTCTAATTTTGTTCTTTTCTCTTGTATTGATCGTGTTCATGCTGGTTCCGATCAATTTTTTTCAAAAATTCTGTTTTTTATTAGAGTTGATAATTTTATGAACAAATATCTTTGTATTGTAAAATATTCTTTGTTTACATGTTAATAATTTCATTTCATTTACCATCGACTTTACCCTCGTGTATCTGTTTTTTTTCAAAATGATTCTCAAGGCTTTATTTTATCTTATTTAATTTTATTTTATCTCTAATTCTTAATCTTTTAAATATATTAATATTTTCGACACTAGACACTTGTGCAATATTTACACACATGTCCACCCTCATTCCAATATAACACCCACCCTCTCACTCACTTACACTCACACAGACACACTAGTATGTATTTTACGTGTATTTCATGTATTTCTGTGGATATCTGTCATTGGTTTTATTCTCTGTATATTTTATTTGTTGTATTTTTGTTACACGTATTACTGTTGATATCCCCAATAAAAAAAACATTAAAAAAAGACGAAAGAAAGAAAGCGGATTGATCAAACGAAGAACTCTTAAGCGGCCAATAACTATACCTTTTTCCGAACTTTGTATCTATTAAAATATGTTGCAATTTTATTTAACAATACATTTTTGTATGTGTATACACATGTAATATAATAAACATGTGATAAGAAAAAATATTAATTTATATTACACACTGATGTAATAATAAAATGTGTTTTTCGTAAATAAATCTCGCCTAAGGAGAGCGTGATTATACTCGCACGATTTCCCCGTAAGGTAAATTAATAAGACGTGAAGAAAAGTGTCTGAAATTTATCATAAAGAGACCTTATGTGTATTTTTAATATTGCGCATATCCCGTAAATAATATTCCGTGTATAGCTGGCAGTTACTTGGGTTTCCGTGTATTTATTAAGGGTGGGAAGGATGTTCTCGCGATAGTTTGTTGATGTACATATGTGGCAAAAGCGGTAAACAGGTCACGAGAGTGCGGAAAACCCAACGAGTTTGCCTGCGTGATTTATTTAAGATGTGTTTTAAACCCGTTTTGATAGGAAACCTCTTATATTTCAATTAGAAAATAATGCAAAAAATCTTCGTATTAACATTTCAAATTTCTAAAATTATTGATTAAAACATTACGTAGATCTCAATTAAATTAAAGAAAACGATTTAATATTTTGAACATTTGTTAAGAAAAACTGGATTTGGGTGATCAAACAAAAGAAGAACTATGATTTTTTATAGTAGTTAACGTAAACCAGCCGAGGTTATAAAATATTGTAAGACATTGAATGACCCGCGACGATTACAAGAATTCTTGTCAATGTGATGTAGTGTCAAGATTTTGTTTGTATATATAGTTGGATAATTTATAAAGCGCTATTTTTGTGAAAATTACCTCAAGGGCGCTGTACAATTAATAAATATCCCAGTACGTCTTGCAGCTACAGAGCGCATGGACGGTTGGGATTCTAGTTCCTCGTTTTCAATTAAGATCAATCAAAAATTATAATAGATAGGAGCTAGATTACAGGACGTCTTGCAGCTACAGAGCGCATAGACAGTTAGAAATTTAGCCCCCATTTACACTTAAAACATTGAAAATAATAACAATATGAATAGTGAAAAGGAGTAAGATTACAACACGCCTTGCTGCTACTAAGCGCATCGACGATTGGAATTCTAGACCCCGTTTACAAAATTAAGGTATTTTAAAGTTGATATATTAAAGCTAGATAACCAATCATCGTGTAGCTACAAAGCGCATGGATGAGAGGAATTCCAGCAAAGTTAAAACAATATCAATAAATTTATAAAAAATAGAGTATAGTAGTAAATTGGTCAAGTGTTCATACCAAGAAGTAAGCAATAAAAAACTAAATAAATCAAACACTGTTTCAACTCCATGGTTAACAAAGGGAGATAGATAGATAGAGAGAATCTTCCAAATCTAAATATTTTATTTTATAAATGTTCTGTATCGATACTAGGTAGGTATCATAGGGATGGATCAAAAGAAAGACGGGAAAGAAAGGTAATCAGCCAGGAATAATATCGATAAATGCTGTTTTATACCTAACATTTAGTACCATAAATTTCTTCGGAAATCAAATGTTGGATCTAATGTGTGGTGCCAGATGCACTAACTACATCTCCATAAGTTTGTTTTTATCTAAAAAAAAACTGTTTTGCTAAAAAAATAATAATTAATGGAACAACTATGAACTAGTTTAGTACATATCACGTGTCTTAGATCTACATGTAATGATAAGTAATTCTTTTGATATTTCCTTTTAGGACTCGTTTATGGGAAGAAATTGCCATTTGGGGACTCCATTGTTTTCTTTAAATTTTTGGCCCTGTGCCAACAAATTTAAGTTAGGAGAATATTCCATAAAAAACCCTTAAACACCATACTCCACTATATTTACTTATTACCGAGTACATGGCACCCATAGGAAATAATTTAAAAGGTTTTTTATGTCACGCAAAATGGAAACGCTACCTACAATTTTATATATTTTTAAAAAAATAGTGAAGAAACCACTTCCAGTAAGCAATCGATCCTTCATTATCGACGCATATTTCAATAGAGATGAATAACTCTGTTAAGAAAAAATATATAAATCTAAGTATTTACTGGACTTACGACCTTCATTGGCTGGTATAAGTAATCACTTTATACACATTCAACATTCTGCCAATATCTATGCCATTAAATACATACATGCCATTTTTTTCGCGCTTGTAACGTGTCTATATGATTATGCATAACTGCTTTAATCATCATATATTGGTTTACTCATCATCATAATATTTTATTTACTTATTTATTTATTTTCCACACCTAATGGTCCATAGGGCACTACATTGGTACACCAATCGCAGCTTTTACAAGGAACACTATATGTCAACTTTGCAATGTTATTCTTCGGAGTAAAATATTTTTGACAGATCATGCGAGAATCCATTATCTAAGCTTGATCCGTTTTATTTAGTGATTTCAATTTGGTAAAAATAATATTTTTAAATAAAACTTCACATTTGCAGACACTTTCTTTTCACAGAATCCACTCAAATGGGCACACATAGCTGTCTTGTTTTTTGGAATATTTTACTTCTGATAAGATCATAGTTGATGGTTTGAAGTAAATCTTATGTTTCCTTATTTTTATAGGGAAACATCTCTTCTTACCTTTTAATTACTTCAGTTTCAAATAAGCTATATAATAATAATTGTCAAAGCTGTCTTTTCTCTACCAGTGTCATTTTCTAAACGATAGACACGGATTTGACGGCTATAAACGGCATAACCCGAACGTGTTGATAAAAAAAAATCTAGGTAGTTTCACTTAAAAACGAGAGAAACGGAAATAGTCACGTTAGCATTATTTCATCGTTTATTTTGAACCGTTTCTAAATAAATGGCTCCATATTCAATAAAATACATTATCTATTTAAATGCTGCACCTTGTCATTAAATATCAGTTGACATAGGAAGCCGATGAAGCAAAATATTTAATAAAGTGGCGAAATCAAATAATCATATTCACCTTTCTGATTCGTGCACAGCCGAAGTTGAAAAGTCTATTATTACGATTATTTATTCATGCAAACTGCAAGATTTTCCCATTTAAAAACGAGTTTGTTCTAAATTTTGATTATTAATAGCTTTTATATACCACGGGGTTTGATTTCAAAACACGGAACAAAATTGAATTAATAATGTGTTCAGCCCCTTTAGAATTCGTAAAGCCTCAATTTTAAGTAAAAGAAATAATCAAACCATAAACCATTATAATATATTTATACGATTTTATTACGGAAATTATTTATATGGTACGGAACATGTGCAGTGATAATTTAAAATTAATGTCGATAGACATTTTTTTTAGTTTTTTCATATTAATTTATCTAAAAATTATCTACGAAAATCTTGTAATTAGGGTACTGCTGAATAATTTTAAGCATGTTATTTGTGACTAGGATGTTGCATATTTTTTCAATCTCATGATTAAACTATATGCATACATTTATTTAAAATTTTAATTTAAAATCCCTTATACGAGAAATTTTTATCCATCAGCCACTATCAGAGCATACGCTTCACCCCTGCTGGGGTGGCGATTACAATTTGCGTGGGTATTACTTAAATGAATCGCTGATCTGTGTTAATTTTAGCAGGGTGAGAAAAAATGCGTTTGCGTGATGATGGCAGATGCGGAAAAGAACAGTTTGCGGCCAAACAAACTACAGCTGACAAAAATCCTACCTTTGGGAAGTCAGGAAAGGAAATCAGGGACAGGAATCCGGATGCTATCTCCAAGTCCTGGCTTCCTGAATAATGGTAGTTGAGAAATCACAGGATGGGTAGGATAGGTGGACCTTTATCAACTGGCGATCATTCCAGCCGCAAACACTCAATCAATCCCACCAACCACTCGCGCAACCACCTGCTTTTAACACATTACACTAATTTTGTTTAGTTATCACTAAACTTGTTAGTTAAGTAATTTATTTTGGTTCAAAACATATGAAGGTGTTTATTCAAATGTATTATGTAGATTAATGGCAAAAATTCCAATTTTTCGTAATTTAAAATGTTTAGATACATCGGGAGAACGTTACGTAGCTTCAATTCAGACGTTTGGACATACTCAAAACATTATTGAACACATGAGATGTTTAAAAAATTATAATTTTTCAGAGTTTGCTAATCATCTTTTAACTTCAAATCACGATGTTGATAAGAATAAAAGAGTCAGAAGTTTGCGTTCAAATAATAAGAAAGGACTTTCATGAAATAATATGGAGATTTTTCACAGTAAAAAAAGACTTAAAAAATGATATTCCCTTAGTAAATAATCAAATAAGTTTTTAGTACAGCCCGCTTTCTAAATTAAAAATTAACCAATCGGGTAACCCTACCTCAACCCCCCCTCCCTATCAACTCCCTACCGATTCTTCGATACAAGATTATTTTTTTTAATTAAGCTCAGTGGATGACTAGACACGGTGGCGTTCGCATCTCTATAAATCTGCATGTGATTTATGTATTATTTGGAAATACCATGTATACAGTATGGAGATGGTTAAGGTGGAGGTGTATTTTAGTATTTGCATGTTGGTGTTGTGAGTGTCCTGACGAAGAGACGGGTACGTCTTGAAACCGATAGATTAAAAAAGTCGATAATTGGTTTTATACTAATATTTACTGACATTAGCTCCTACATATTTTGATTGAAAAATAAAAAATCGATGTTATCTGACATATTTTCAAAACTACAACTCGCGCAATACGGGTTTTTTAAAAGTATTTTTCCCTTTATAAGTATGTCAATATGCAAGTTTTGAACTTTGTTTGAACTCGATAACAGAAATATGACTGTTTTCAACCCATCTTTATGTTGGTGTTAGCTTTAGGAACACGTCAACCGAGTTGCTTTTAGACGTGTTATTATTAATAAGTCATGTCATAAACCCTGTAGATGTCTAGACTTCTATATAACATTCTCTTGAATGTTCTTCATCTCTGTTGTAATATGTTAATGTTCACAGCTCCCCAATTGTTGAATCCAGTCCTTGTCTACAAAAATTTGGACAAACTCAAAATATTGTTGATGGTCTATTAAAGTAGATAAAAAAAGCGAATCGTATTATCTAAAATAAGTACCTACCTACAAATAATGTGTTTGTTTTATAAAAAATGATTTTTTAAAAAGGTTGTTTTTTGATATTTATAAAATAAATTGATAAAATATTATGTTATTTGTTTGCGAACTGTACAAGTCAAGACTTTAAATTTCAAAAATAAAGACCCAGGTTACGACGATGATATACATTTGTTCTGGAATTCATCCAAAAACATTTATTTTCAACCTCTTAAGATTTGAAAAATATTATATCATATTTCTCTTAAAGCTACACTTCTTGTTTTATTAAACCAAATAAAATCTTGGAAATACGTATTTATTTACTGTCGATTGAGCTCTGTTTGGCTTTTAAAATATACTGGTAAAGAAAATACGTGAAGTTGTGCAAAAAGTAAAAAGCATAGTCCAACTCTCATTTTTATAATTTCAAAAATTCGTTACGATTATATGAACATACTATATGGTTAATTTGTTTTATTTTTAGTCTAGTTACTGAAATCATCATGAGCTTATGTGTGAAACCAAAAAAAAGAAAATGTATTGTTATATGAATTATGATAATACACTTTAATTTTGTAAAATAAATAAACTTTGTGAAACTGTGCTTTAATTTGAAAATAAATCTTAAGCAAAAAGCGCTAGTTATTTTTAAACAAACTTGTGCAATAATACGTATTTGAAAGTTCAAAAACACAAGCAGATAATAGGTGAAAAAAACCATGACAGAATGGTGATTATTTTCGAGTGTAAAATAATCTCTAAAATCGATGGCATAAGCCTTTTAAATGTCCAGAAACGCTTATTTCATTCTTAAAAATCCTTGTTGGAAAACTATCTACTTTTTGTTTCCTAGTGGGAGATTTCTTAGAAAGAGGTTTGCGTTTTCCAACAAACCGCCCGTTAAACAGCTTCTATGAATTATTAATTTAATTATCTTTTTCAAAGAAAACCTTAATTAACATACTTTAGTTGGAAACTTGTATAATAAAGTGTTCACGAATAAATATCATATGGAATTTAATTACTGAAATATTTTGCTTTAGCTACTGTGGGGTCGGAGACTGAGTGAATAGAACGCGAGGTCAAAGATTCAATTTAAATCTTTAATATATATATATAAATAAATAAAACATGAATTTTTAAAAACCAAATAAATATTAAATATTAATACTTAATTTATTTGTGAAGATGCCATGTATTAAAAAAGAGTTCGTTGATAAGTTTTGCGTTTCACACACGGTAATCTCGACCTGAAAGACATGGAGCATTCCGGACGATCAGTGGACTTCGGTAAGGACTGCAACCATATTATTCCTGAAGATTCCTTTCAAATCACAGTAGAATTGGCTGAGCAGATGAATTGTAGTCACATGACTGTATACCGACCTTTTTAATCGTCCTACCGCCTTTGAAACGCATAAACCATTTATTCATTTATTTATTTATTTATATTTTTTGCTTACAAACTATAATTAATAAAAAAAATTATGTGACCTCACTGGGGTTTCCCGTGCCGAGGACACTTAACAATATGCTTTTTTGAAATTAGATTTGAGAATAAACAAAGAAGACTAACTTAAAAAACAAACATAATTAACAAATATTCAGACAGTTTTCAAAACAAGGTATTTATGTACTTTTATATTATTTTTATTAAAAAACACACAATGAAAATAACAAAAACTTAACATAAGCTATAAAGTTGTGGAGCAGTTGATTCAATTGACCATCTGTCCTTTCATTCATAGCATCTTCACCGTACACTGCGCAAATATCGCGATTAGCTTTTGCAGCTGATGAAAATGCCAACTTTTACCTACTTTACATTCCGTTTTGTAGGCTTGTAATCAAAATTTCTTCATGGGGTCGATTATTTGGGATAGTTGCTGAATGTGCATCTTGAGTCATTTATGCTATGTATATGTGCCGCATGTAATGTATATGTTTGTGTATGTTTTATATGTGCGTTCATGTGTGTGCGTGGATGGCTCGGAGTGTACATTCTGTATTTTTATTTATTACCCCCACGGAAAACGCAAATGTTAACAATTATTCTTTTCTCACTTGAAATTCATATTTATTTATTTTTTTTGTCACATTTAATGTTTATATCTTTGGCATAATTTATGAAAACTTAATTGGTCTTTTTATGTTAAAAATTGTTGTTTTTAATACTTATTATGCATGACTATGTTTTCTGAATAAAATAAAAAAAATATATAATAAAACATGTAACGTTAAAGCAAACATGTTTCCACCTAATACTTTTTATTTATTTTAGATATTTTACCTAGAAAACAATATACAGAGAGAACATTTCAAAATATCAAGTTTCAATCATCGGAAAAAAAACACCTTTCTTTCTAAAAAATGTATCGAATAAGGAAATGCTTAGTTTGACGAATAAAAATGTTTTACGTATTATGGCTTCGTTATAATTAATTTGCTGTCTACAAGAAGTTAGTTGCATTTCAAACTTCTTCCTCTACTCCTAAAAACCGCAACCCTCTCCTATCTCCTGTTCTCGCACATGTCCAAAACAATTATCATGGAGCAGAGGTAATGGAGAAGTAGGGAAACTGAAACTAAGGTGAACAACACTACAGATAGCAAGTTGTGTAGGCGGCAAGTGGCAGACAACAGACAACAGACATATCGTTGTTTACCTTACAATAAAAATGTACTATTATACACTGAAACCTTGTTTTACAAGGTTCCAAAATAAAACGCCACAAAATTGAATTGACAAATTTTAATTGACTATTAATTTTTTTACCTGGCGTATAACATAATTATTGTAGTTCTAGTGAATAATATTTTTACGATTTTAAAATCATTTTGATGTCATGTCATATTTAAAAATAAAAAAATAAGCAAATGTTTATAGTAAATAGAAAAAAATCTTTTTTTTAAATTTCTCGGTCATTTTTATACGAGGAAACTTACGAAATATCGGTCTTTTTAGGTTTTTTTTTTTACATGGTATTGTGTAAAATGTATCCCCCGTGTAAAAAGAGTTGCCAGTGAATTTATTTTTATTTTATTCAGTTTTTTTACTGTCATCAATTGCATATTCCTAATTCCTAGTGGTGCAAAGGGAAGTGTATTTGTACTCTAATCGCATCGTATCTTGATGGTTTGATAGATGATTGATATTTTGCAATAAAAAAATTGTTTAGTTCATAACATTTTATTATAGGCATAAATATGTGTAAACAAAAAATAAATGAAATCATCGTCATTTTGTAAAATATTTTTTGCCAACATCAATAAATTTACGTAATTTCTTGTTTTTAAGGCACCATCTTGAAAACGGACAAACATTTTTTTTATTTTACATTTTTTTTATTTTTTATTATTTTTTCTTTTCTATATGAACACCTCACCAGGCATAACCCGTGTCGAGGCATTCATTTACATTATTTTTATATTTTGTTCTAGTAGGTACATAAAAAATAAGTATAATATAATAGATAACACTGTATTGATAAAAACATAAAACATAAATAGCAGACATACAACAATAATTCCGAGTTCAAATAGACCACTGTTTTGGTGTGGTGACCATCTCAAGGCAGTTTTCGGGACCCAAATCCAGAAGCCAATTTTTAACAAATAATTAGAATTTCTGTTTATTTGTATTAAATTTTAAATCAAGAGGTAGAGTGTTATAATTTTTCGGAGCAAGGTACATGTGACTCCTCTGACCAAACGATGTTGTCATTTAAGGTTGCACAAATAGTTGTCTCTTTTTTTATCTTATTTCATAGAACGTATTACATTTACCTCCACCATTTTTATGTGTGTGAACAAGAAGTGCTCTAGCGGACAGTTTCCTGGCGTCCAGAACACCTTCTCGTTCAAACACCTCCGTTGTAGAGTCCGAGCAGAGTCTTGAGTTCATACTTTTATGCTGTTTAAAGTTTTTTTGTCAAGAATGTTTCTTACGGTATTATAAACATTTACAAGTTTTTTAACTTTTGATAAAACATTATCTTTGTGAATTGTCCTGTCCAAGGTACATTCGATTTCGATTTCTAGAATTCATATGTTTTTTTCGTTTTTTATAAAGTTTCATGTGTATTTGTTTAGATCAGTTTTATTGCATTTATGTATCATTAATTCATCACACTTATTATATAAACCATAACGATTTATTTAACTTAACCTCAATGCAATTCAAAAAGAAACTTAACGAATTTGTCAAAGTTATGTTTACATTTGTTGTTTTGTATAAGCACTAGCAGTACTTTTAACTTCTAATTTTATTAACTAGATGAATATAATTAAACAGGTTTTAGTACATATATCTCTCAGTTATCGTACCGTGTCAGGTGTCAGGTCCTCCAACGTTGGCAATCAATATGGCATAAGATTTTTAGTCCCGTGTTGTCCGGAATAGATCCTTGACTCGTCTAATCCCGGTATTCCCTGATGTTGCCAGGACATTTGCTTTCGGACAACTCCTCGTCGTCTTTCTATCTTGCCCCTGAATATCAGTTGAATGAGGAGTTATTTTTTTCCCGGTTGTACAAGACCAAGATACGAGACTTTTTTAACTTGACATTATTATATTCGATAACAGTTCTCTACTGGCTCTGGCTTTCTGAAGGACATCGGCATTATTGACCATATCAGTCCATGGTATATTGAGTATTCTTTGATGTAACCACATTCCAATACATTCACCTTCAAAATTCATGTTTCACAGCCAAATAAAAACATCGACCTTAAATAACATTTTTTTAAAAATTAAGGAAGTTTTAGGTTCGGGTTATTGTTACAGAAAAAGCCAATTATTTTATGAAAAACAGCACGCGCAACATTGATTTTGCATTTTATTTCAATATCCGGATCAAGTGATTATGTTATATGACTTCCAAGGCATTTGAACTTGTCCACTGTTTCGACATTAACTTCATTTAAATGTAGAGATCTGTTCCAGTGTGTTCTCATGTCACCCACTTAGTGTAAGCAACATTCATTTTCAAACCTAAGTCCTCTCTAGCCTCTATTATATTTAAGAGTTCTTAAATATTTGTAAAGGTTTCAGCCAATATTACTGTGTTATCAGCATATCTGATATGTATTTATTTATTTAAACATCAACGGTTTAATGAACCTTTTACAAAAAAATAATAATTTACAGAAATAATCAAAGCAGTTCATAATAATCATGTAGTACATAGTATGAAATAGTAGAACAATTAAAACTAAACAATTTAATAAACATATAATACAAAAAGTTAAAAAAAAAAACATAACATTTCTAAATAAAGATAGCGATAACCATGAGGAAATCTTACGTACTAAATATAAATATAACACAGTAAAGTTGAGAATTACTAGATAATAATAATTAAAAAAAATAATACAACATTAGTACTTAAAAAATAAAAATTTTTTGAGCAATAAAACAAAAATAAAAAAAGTCAAATTGAAGTTACAAAATAATAATACCTCTATTTACCAAACCGTAGAGTTATATTCAAGTCTACTCCTTACTAATGAGCAGTACAATTGTTTTACAGTAAATACATTTTCAAAAATTGACTATTATTTATGATGACATTACTGATCTTCACTAGAGTTTTCTATAGCTTTTTATTGGACTTTTTATGGACACTTTATTGGGATACAGAAGAATAGGGATGTCAGAATACAACCTTCTCGAATTCCTATTTAGCGTCTGTATTCTCACTTCCAAGTCTAATTTCTGTAGTTTGATAGCAATAAATGTTAACCAATCAAGATTTTTACCTGAGAGCAGTCATTGAATCGATAGAGCTCTCCAGGATTCTGGTTCTATTTTACACATATAACTGTATTCTCAATTCGCTCGGACACAAAAACCTTATGGGCGTTAGTAATCAAATAAAGATTTCAGCACTTTTACTTGTGTATTTTTAAATATAGGCAGAACTCCGAATGTTGCACTGCGAGTTTCACATCCCCGTGAGCGCCCAAACTCCCCCTCAAAATATGTTATGTACCTCTATTAAAATATCCACCAAAGAATAAAATTATTGATTAAATAATATTTTGTTTTCGTATTTAATATTTAAACATCACCTTTAAATTTGATTGAAAGCATTAAAGGATAACTTACCCCTGCAAATATTTATAAAAATGCATCGTTTACACAAAGTCTGCGAGCTTTGTCAAGTTGGTAAAGAAAACAAAATATATCTTACTGAATTACTTTTTCTTGAAGCACCTTATTACGATGTTAAGGGTAAGTGCTCGCCAGAGGTAGAAAGATAATATTGTATTGCTAATAGGATTGCAAAAGGTTTTGGAAATAATATTTTTGAAATAATGTATTTTCGTTTATGAAATTTGTGTCTTTCTTATGTGATGGAAATGTTTGGATTTTTTCTTGTAAATAGAGTTATACACTGACAGCGGACTAAATAATGTATTATTTTGAAAAAACTTGATAAATAAGTGTAAATTTGATGTCAAAATAATTAAAGTAGTAACATAGAAGCAAATTATATTGTTTAATACGATGATGTATGTCTATAATATTTTGTATATAAAAAAAGAACAGATTTTTTTTAAATTGACAAAGTCACATGAACATGATCACAACACCACTGAAAAGGTAAAAATCAGACCCCATTTGAAAAAAGGCGAAATCACAAAATTCTGTTTTATACAAGGCAGTAAAACATATTATAAAATGGGAAAAAACGTTTATGAAGAATAATCTTTTCGTAAATCAAACAGGAGGTTGAGAAATATGTGTCAAATAACGTGTAAATTAAATATATGAGAATTGTTGTCATTAGAACACACATAAGAATATGTTCATGTGTGCCCTATTTCAAAATTTAACATTAAATAATAAATAATCAAAAAATAGATAATATTATTCATTTTAAAATGGAAATATTTGAGGTCAAAAGTAGGCAGATGAGAATATTTATATGTTTTCCAAATTGCGTTAGTAATATGAACTCCAGTTCAAAATGACAATCGACACTCACCTTATACTGGGGTCCACCACCTTATTATTCGCTTAGTCTCTTGATTGAATTGGGCATTTCCACTTTAATAGTCGAGCGCGACAGCACGATGGATTAATATAACTATTTAAATAATTAATAAGTGTTAGGACCCATAAATAACGATTGTGATCACACAAACATTTTTTAAGTGGTCGCGTGGTGATTCGGAATCATAAGCACTTGAGGAGACAGTTAATATATTATTGCCGTTGGAAAAAATATTATCACCCACGGTGAAGTAGCTACATTTTGATCAGAATTCAGGAGGTAAATTAAAATTATAACACTGTAATCTCCATTGTTAAATGTGGCAAAACCACCATCCTTGAGAGAAGGTACTGAAAAAAATTGATAAAATGTATGGATATTTTATATTTGCTTTTTGTAACACACTTTGTTGTTAAACGTAAAGCTAGACCAAAATCGAATATTATTTTAGTTATTTGTTTCATTGTATATCAATTTTCTTAACAGGATATCCTTTTCAATTGGCCGGATTTCCCTTTCTCGGGTAAAAGCAATTTGTTATGGCTGTTTTCGAAAAATTTCCTACTTGTCCACATTTCTTTGTAACTTTTTCCATAAATATTAACCGATTTATTTTTTCCTTTGTTTTGGTTATATCGACTGCTTCCGTGTCCCGAAATATACCCTTAGTCAAATGTCTATGATGAGACTTATATTTATTATATCTATTTAAATCGTCACAATGGTGGTGTTATTTTTTATTTTATCTCAACTTTGTCGAATTATTTTTAATTCTTATTAATGTGAATTTTACCGTCTTGTGGTGCAGTGTCAGGTTGCTTGGCTATAATATATGAGGTGCTGGGTTTTATTAAAATATAAAAAAAAAAAATACCAATATTTTTTCGTAATCTCTGGATTTGAGTATGTGTATATTGTATAATGTATTTGATTTATTATTTTTTATTATGTTGGTTTCTGATAACTATACATTGATACTAGATACATTGCAAATATCATACCAATACAGAGCCCAATTTAGCACTGTACATATGAATACATAACATTATAACTTTATTCTCTTATTTGATTTGAATTACTTTAAACCGGTTGTGGTCCCGTGGTAGTAATATGGACTCGTGGACCGAAGGTCCGCGGCTCAAATCCAACTCTACAACAAAAAGGTTTTTTATTTCTCCAGCACAGGTTACGTCTTTTAGGAAATAGTCTAACAATTTTAATATTTGATTAAATACCAAGTACTTAAGTTTTTCTATTTTTTAAAAAAAACTAAAAAATGCTTGTATAATAGATTATTGATTTTTTTGGAGTTCAAATTTAGTAAAGATTGCATTGCTACTCTTAAATAAAAAAAATCCTTCCAAATACAATCTGATGTTACATTTTTTACCTTATATAAGAAGTTTTCTACTAGTAATTCTTTATCTTCTTTATTTGTATGAGCACTATTTGCTTCCAACAAACAGATGTTAAAAAAATCGGTAACTTCAAACTTAGACGAACATCCCCTTTTTTAGACTGATAATGGCAATAAGCCTACAAATATTGAGTATTGAACAAGATTTACTACCCTGTCATCGCTTTTTTTTTTGCCTCCTCTTTCACAGTAGTAACCGCTCAATTGTGGAATGATCTACCCACTAATGTTAGAGACGCCCCTTCTTTATTTAAATTTAAGTCAAGATTGAAATGTCACTATCTAAATATTTAAATTGTTCATTTATCCTTCTTCTTTCCTTTCCATCCCTCTCCTCTCTTTTTGTATAATTTTTTTTTGTTAATCTTTGTTTTTAATTTTTGTATAAAATTGTAAGATTCAATATACGAGTATTCATGTATTAGTAATTTTTTCAAACTGAACAATTTAGGTAGGTAAAAATAAATTGCCTTAAGACAATATGCCCGACCTTATATGTATATATATTGAAAATGTATAAAAAGTGTCAAATAAATAAACCTTAAACAAAATTATTGTAAAAAGATGACGTTTTTTTTAAAAGGAATAATCCGCTTAGCCCATATTTTACAGGCTTCTCACTAAGTGGAAAAGAGATAATATTGATAAAAATTTTACACAATTTAAAAAAAAACACTTTTAAAAAAAAAATTGTTCCTACTGGCGGGAATCGAACCTGCGATGTCACTATAATTGGGTGTACTAGCAAAGTTAAAAAATGTTTCAATAAAAGTAACGAGTACGTGTCAAGATATCAAGGATATATTATTCGTCATTTATAAGATAAGGCCTTGTGGTGTAGTGGTCAACGCGATTGCCTGCCATGCAAGAGGTCTCGGGGTATATTCCCGACATCGGTGATGTGAAATACTTATTTTTAAAAAAAGGCATTTTAACACTAGAATATTTCATAATCGCTGGACTGAAGCAAAAAACCGATCATATTTCCTTCATGTAACTAAAAAATTATCAAGATACGCTGCGATTGCTGTATCACCATCATGAATAAGAAAGAGGATAAGGGGAAACTTTATTGTTATAGAACTTTATAACTACTATCATCACGCCGTTTCCCCGTCGGAGTAAGCAGAGAGGATGCACCTCTATCCTGACATGCATTCTAACTTCTTTCACATCCATACATCTAGTCTCAGATGTCCTTCTATTGTGTCTACTTTTGACATGACTAGACTTAAAATTATGGTTTATTCGATTATCCAACGTTTTTCTTGGTCGTCCTTGTTCTATGTTGCCACTTATTCTCGATATAAATATTTGTTTTATTGTCTTATTGATTATATCTTCATCATTTCAATTTGACATGATTTCGTCATTCGTAACCTAGCCATTTATTAATTTTTCACATATTCGCCCAAGAGATTAAGTTATCGCATTTTTACTGCATTCTCCTAGCTTTCGTTTTTCTCCTGCTATGTCCATGTTTTATTTTCATACGTAAGTGTATAGTATGAACTAAAACGATTTTAATAAATGGCAGAATGCACTTATTTTATTGTCTTTATATGAGGTTTTAAAATAATAAGTAAAATAGCGTGGACTGCTTGCTTAGATGTAGTTGTAAAGAAATATTTTATGGTACAAGTTTGTGAGACACGTGCATAAATCTCATCACGTTATGTCCCCCAGGGGTGATGCTTCGTTCTTTGAACTTGATTTTTATTTCAGAGAAATCTGTTGAAAATTCACAATTTTTATACAAACTCTAAAACAAATAGTTCAAAGTTTCTGCTCTGAACAAACAACTACGGAAAATGCGTTTAAGTATACAAGTGAACATTATTAAATTCAAATAAAATTAAAATATATATTTTTTTAAATTACTTATGAACGTGAAACATTTCAGTTGCTTTCAATTAAGTTTTAGAAAGAGTAAATTTCTAACACGTTTTAGTGTTTTTGCAACCACAAGCATATAAAATTGTCCAAATACTCAAAGGTAAATATTTCATGCGACTGTCCCAACCATTTGTTAAAATATAAAAAGCCATATGATTTTTATAATGCACTTTCTGAAATGCAGATAGTGTACATAGCAATAGTATAATATTATTTTCAGAATTTATGTTTATTCATTCTTCACCTCATCATAAATCTTTGATTTACTTACACTTTCTAGATAAGAATTTAAAAAATATTATTTCGCGAATTTATAACACGAAGTAAAGTATTTCATTAATGAATCCGATTCTATAACAATTAAGGACCACGTTTAAAATACAGAAAACAAAATATTTTACGATGCGGAAGTTCAGCTTAATGGGAAATTGGATATAAAAAATGTAATCTTACGCGCGATAAAAATTAAAACATTAAATTGTACGGCGAAGTGTCTTGATACTGTATGAAAAAAAAAACAAAAACTACTCATAAAAACGAACAACTTTGCACGACATCACTTGTTCTTCCGAGCCAACCAATGATATGAGAGTTATAAAAATGTCTAGTTTATGGGAACGTCAACTAACCAATAAGCGGAACTCATCGAAAACAATAAAAAGAGGCTTATAATACGATAATTTAAAATAGAATATTTTTTTTTTGCGTAGTTCAATAGTCTATTAAGAAATATAAAAATAACACCAGAATTTCCTGATTTAGGTTTTATGCTTTTTTTTTTCGTCAACACGAATCTGTGCACTGTAAAAATCTGGAAATATACAAAAAAACGACGTGACACAACTCACAACATTCATTAACATAGTATGGTAAAGCTTTATTTTTTTTTATATTACTGTTTTGTAACGATATTGATTTATGTTTCATTTTAAGATATATTGTAATTATTAATTTTATTATTTTGGCATTATACAACAAAAAAACACATACAATGTCCGGTCCAGGACACTTACACAGGACATTTTTAGATAGTCGGGCACTGAAACAGAAAACCTCCGTACATTATAAAATAGTTATACAACTCAATGAAATATTAAATAAGATACAAATGGTTTTTAGGAATTTTTATTAATAAACAAATATAATTATCTTACTTTAACCGTGTTATGTTAGTTAAAAAACTCTTTTGAAACATCTGGTTTTAAAAAGTGTAGGTTTTTAAATGAAGGTTTTAAAAAGCTGAGGTTCTTAAATTAAGTTAAATTTGGAGAAATAAAACTTATACTTTGTTTTTTGATACAATCACTTTATTTTTACCAACTAGTTTCGGTAACCAACTGTTACTTTCATCAGGGTATTTTTAAAACTAATAAGTTTTATAACTTTCTTTTCTCCAAATTTAATTTAAAATGATGTACCAAGTTATTGCAGAAAATATTAAAAATATCTTAAATTAAGGTTTAAATCGTTACATATAAAATTTACATTTGAAGCACTAACTTTGTGGTTATTCATTATAATATAATAAAAAATATAGTTTAAAGCTTGTGTAGCTTTAAAACCGGTAGGTAGAAAAAATAGTGGTTAAAAACAAAGTAGTTTTATATATCGTGGGTATACTGAGAAAAAGCTTTGATTCTCCAATCCCTATTTTGAGAAATCAAACATTTAAGTTTTGTTCCGATTTTACTCTTTTATATCTTATTTAAATAAAGTAAGATGTTAAGTGTTCATTTACAAACATGTTTTCAATTTTCCCATTCTTAATTTTATATAATATATATTTAGTTATTTAAAGCTTTTAGCCTAAATAAAATACCAGTATACGACTTAACATAAAATTTATTTTTTAACTACAGATATTTGAAACTTAATATGACTTAGTGTATTTTGTTAGAATGTAGAGCGTTAAAAACTTTACAAAACTGCATCATTAAGTCAAATCATGTTACGTGTGACTAAGTAATTAAAAAACATAGGCACTTTGAAGTTGATCTATACTTCATTAGTGAGAAGCCAGTTAGAGTATAACTCTACAATATGGACTCCTTACTACAACTGTCACCAAAATTCTCTTGAAAGAGTCCAAAAAAAAATCTTAAGTTATATAATTTTAAACTAAGAATCAGTATTGAATTTTAAAGTTACGATTTTTTACTAAAATCTTTTGTTTTTTACTAAAAAGTTTGTTAAAACTTAACGAAAGAAGAAAAATTATTAACCTTTTAAATTGATTCAAAATTGTAATTTCAATATGGGATTGCCCTAAACTATTATCTTTCATCAACTTCAGGGTGCTTGGAAGAATGACTAGACAGGTGCCACCGTTTTGTAGTAACAATTCACGGACAGTGTATACTTGTAATGCCGTATTAAACAGACTTCATGAACTCGGCAATAGTTATTCCCACGTATCTGATATATTTAGTGTAGGGTATTATTCTTAGAGAAAAAACTTTTTGAACTTTTTCAAAGATGGTGAAAGGTAATTTTATTTATTTATTCATGCATTTCATAACATATACAGTTTTTTGTTTATTTTGCCCAGCTGCATGAAATAGTACTTATGATTTTCTTGTTGTATTACTGTAGAATTTTTATTATTTTAACTTTCTACTGAATATGCTGTATAATTTTTTTAAATGTAAATCTTGTATAATTTTTAGGTTTAATTTTTTTTTATAAATCTTGGAAAATTTATGATTTAAAAAATATAAAAAGCCAAATATGTAAGTATTTTAAATTTTTGTAAAAGGCAGATTTGCCGTTTATGTTAATAAAAAAATAAAAATAATAAATCCGCATATTTTTGAGTTAAAGATTTTGCCAATATACTCACGATATATTTTACTGTTTTTATCGTAACTTATACGCACAAATAACTAAACTTAAATTAAGCTAAAGATAAGTGCATTCTCCCATACATCAAATGAAAGTTAGTTTGATCAGCATGTGATACAGTCGACGCTTAAAACTTTGCGTATTTATTATTTCGTAAGATGCTACGAAGTTTTATCATCCATCTTTCCTAATGAGCGTGCGTTGTGGAGAAAAGTGTTCGCGAGTAGCGGCACTTTAGTTTAACCATAGTTTACTGGCGCTCGTTACGACTGCATTCCCGGCTTTGATGCACTGCACTGCACACTTAGCAGTGCACATTACTCGTACTCCTGTCTTCCACTCCTTAGACATTCGTACAACAGGTGAACCTCATTACGTGCGACCAACTTGGAGTGCTACGCGCTGTACTGAGTTGAGAATGGCAAATATTGAAATGTTAATTGTGTTTTTTTATACTTTTTTAGCTTCTATACGTAATTTTATTACGTTTTTGATACAATTTTTTAACCTGTATTGGGTGTGCGTATATTTTGTTAATTAAAAAAAAAAATATTTTGTACTAGTTCATTTTGTATATATACATACATGTAATTTTTAAACTTTTTGTATTTTTTAAATTTTCTTTCCCAGATTGCATAATGTATACATCATTTTGAATTTATTTCGATGCCTAGTATTACGTTTATTTTGTTATTTTTAAGTATTTTTCATACCCTTTTTAATTTGTAGTATATCATAATTTTAATTTTTCTGCTTTTGTAAATAGTATTATAGTTTAAAATATAAAAACGTCTTTAAATAAATTTGTTATCTGTATGTCCATAAATGAGTTTAAAAAAAAAAACTCCTTTGGAATATTGTATATAATTATGTACAATATGTTTTACAATTAATAAAAAAAAAAAAAAAACTGCAGCAATAATACCCCAGAAATTACCGTAAGTTCAAATAAATATAATCAAAACAAACCTCAATCCAATTTTCAAAGCGAAAAATTCGATTCGTTTATTTAAAAAAAAACATAAACATTACAAACTTAAATTCAATATATTTACTTCGGCTTTTTGCAAAAGCAAACTATCGTATAGCAACTTAGTTTGGGGAGGTTGCTCTTATAGAGGTGCTCCTTGAACCTGTGAAAAAAGCACAAAAATGGATCATAAAAATCATCCTTAAAAAACACTCGAGGTATCTAATAGAAGATCTACTCACTCAGTTTAAAATATTATATGTAAGATAGTTGTTTGTGAGGTGCCTACTGCTAAAATTGAATAATTAATTGAGTGAGGTCAAACGAACTCAAAATATAAACACTCGCACAGCAACACAATTGAACGTTGTTATGCAGAAAGCAGCCAGTCAACAATTTTCAAAAAATGAGATATTGATGTTATTGGGTGCAGTAAGGTCTATTCTATGTTCTGCTAAAAACTGCCAGAATTCTTTCATACAAAGAAACGGTAATGATCACCTTTTGAAAATGGTTTCTATCTCATAAACGGTATTTCTCAATTTGCAGAAAACACCCACAAAACTAGAAAAATCTTACGGTACTTTAAAAATGAATAAAACTGGAAAAATGCATCATTGCATTCTTGTTTGTTCTATAAAAAAAACTTATGCATTTATTGCTTATCATTTGTCAAAACCATTCCAACTGTTGTGTAGATTCGATTATTCACCCTTTTCACTAAAGTCCTATTATCTAAGTTTCACTTTTCTATGGCTGGCTGCTTTCTGCAAAACTGCGTTCAATTCAACCGTATTGTCTCACTTGTATCAACCTCTTGCGGTAAAAAGCAATATAATGTAATTGCTCCAAAAATATTAAATTATTTAATGCCAAATATACAGGACTAAAAATGTTAATCAAATCTTAAAATAAAAATAACTGCGCGTATAAATGAAGCGAGAGATTTTTTGGAAAAATATATGTAGAATTTGAAACGATTACTTTATTTAACTGGTACACATAATATTTATATTCCTCTGTATAACATTCTTTCTTACTGTTTTTTTAAATATAAATTAACTGTATTATTTATGTTTAAGTAACATTATGTATTCTTAGTACATTTATCTACTTTATACTTACATAATAATGATTATTTAATTATTTCATTTGATTAGCTATGCATGTATAATTAAGTAGTTTTAGGTTTTTTCTTTCTGTTATTTTTAAATTTGTATCAAACAACTTATTATTTAAAATATGAAAAAAAAACTTTATCGTAGAACATGTTAGATGGAGACTATCCCAACCAAAGGATGCTCTGTATTTGTTTTATACTTTTATATGGATTCACTGGTATAATTTATGTACTTATTAATGCAAAAAAAACTATAAATAAAGTATATGTATATAAAAGAGACTCTTTTCAAAAAAAAAAATCCGGAAAACCCCTTCGGATACATGGTATAGCGGCAGCCTTTTCACCAGGCGTAACGTCGGCAGGTTGATCCTGTATATTGGAATATGAAACAGTCTATGCGGACGCTGTCTGAGGTGATCATCAGAAATATACAATCGAATGCTCATCATAACCTCAGAATCATTGACCATAGTGCGCAACAATCGATAAAAATAGCTTATTCAGATGTCTAATATTGCTTACGTAGGATTGTGGTCTTGTTAGTCTCGCGGACTTCGGGTCAAGATCATGTCATTTGTAATAAATAATTTTTAATTTTTTATGTCTATAATTATTGATACACAAGAACTAGAAACAAATTCACCACGATTTTTTTAAATGAAAGTCTCAGCGTGTAACTACCTTAGGATACCAAAAAAATAACCGATATATTATTATTTAAAACAAAAATTTATTCTAGGAATTGCTGGAGCAAGTTTTAACCTGATGTATGTTGTCTGGAACTCTAGTCTTTACTCGGTCAAAACGAAATGCCGATTATTCAACTTATGTATAATGCCAGTACTCTTATGTAGGTGCGAATCTTGGCACCTCACTAAAGCTCAAAACACCAAACTTCTGAGTTTTGAGAGTAAGTTCCTGAAAAGAAGATTAGGTACAAGGTGGTTCGATTTTATAACTAACATTGAAGTCCGAGAACGGACGCAGCAGCCTCCTATAACGAGCGTCTTGAGGATGCGGTGGTGGACCTGGCTTAGACACGTGCTGCGCATGCCTCAGGAGAACCCAAGTTGCCCATTCTTTCAACCTGCGTGCTCATGCCGTTCTGGAAGGCCGTCATTGACGATTTTTGACTTTTTTCGTCCGAATTAAGGCGCGCTGGACTGACATGAAAAGAGGCAAATATGCTGGCTGGCAATAAGGTCTCCTGGAGGCAACTGGTGATGTCCACATGCCAACTTAAGAGCGGATGTGGAAAATAAGAAAATTAGAAGATTTATTCTGAATCCGATGGTTGTGAGGCCATAAAATATACACGGGGTTTAATGATTTTGAATATAAGTATGTAATTGTAAGAGTCAATTCCTTTTCTAGATAAGAACACATGTTAATAATTGAACTTGATTATGCAGTAAGCAGTTAGCCATAAAAACGTGAAAATAAAAGCACTTTTGTGAAAAAAATGAATAATCACTACACAACATTTGAAATATTTTTGACTTTAGCAAATGATAAACAATGAATAGGTAAACTAATTTTCTTTAATGTTACAAACAAGAATCTAATTATGTGTTTGACCAGTATCAATGATTTTTAAAGAACCATAAGATTTTTCTAGTGCTGCGGATGTTTTATGCAAATTGAAAAATGCCGTTTTTGTGATCGACAGTATTTTCAGAAGGTAATTAATACAGTTTTTCGTATGAAAGTGGTCTAGTTGTTTTTAACAGAACATAGAATTGACCTTACTGCATCCGATAGCATGAATATTTTTTTTTTTCAAAATTGTGGACTGGCTGCTTTACAAATGACAACGTTAAATTGATCTGTAAATTTTCCGATATTCGGTCGTTTCAGTATCTGAAGTGCAAGACGGGTAGCCACTTTATCATCACGTAAAAAATGATCAAAATACGCTGCATTTTCCTTACCATTCTATGCAAAAAAGGGAATGGTTATGATTTAATTTAAAACAAACACTAACTTATTTTTATTTAAGTGAACGTTGTTAGGAAAATATGTAAATAATTATCAATTTTATTCACCTGCTCGACGCTGTTTGTGTTGTGTTCCTATTTTAAATAAAATATTACTGCTACGAGTATGCACAACATTTCTTAACTGAAATTTATTATGAAGGTTTTATATTCATTTTTAACAATATGAACGAACTGTTTATTTAATATGTCATCGGTAATAAATTTCATTCTAGTTTACTATCCGTGCTATTTAAATTACGGCTATAGCAGAAAGAACAGTATTTTTCTTTTAATGCAAGTATCCTTTTAATAAATTAACAGAATCCCATCGCTTTGAAAGTCAAGGCACCGAATGCATATTAAATAATTCTATAAAACTAGCTTGGTAGGGTATGAGGGGAGCGTAGCTCAATGCTGTAAATAATTTATTGCCAAATCCGGACACTGCTAAGTTTGTCTCGCTAGGAGCAGGATATAAATAATAAAGGTGAACAAATGAATGGTTTCGGGAATGTGACTTGTACGACTTTTTTCTCAACACCTGTTTATCTTTAAAACAATTGAATTGCGGATGCTTTCTTACATTTTAAAATTACGAAATCTTCAGGTTTTTACAAGGTCATTAATCTTGAAAAAAGAAGAGCGTTAATTGACATAACCTTTGTTAATGAAATTATAAATAGCTTAGTTTATTCGTCCCAGCCCCTAAATAAAATCCAAACTAACTGTCCATCACGTTCTCCACACTATCTCCCAACCTTTCAAATACCCAACGTTAGTACGAGCTATTGTCAGAATTCGTTTTTATATTGATCTTGTTCAACTTTTAATAGCATTTTCTATCATGTAATATTTTTTTATTTAAACACTTTATAAACATTTACAGTTCACATACATATGCATAACGGCGGACATATTGCCTTAGGGCAGATTACCCAAACCGTTTAATTTGAGAAAACATGGTGATATATGAATATATTGTTGGTTTATTAATGATTTATTAATGAAGCAAAAATTGACTCAATGTCTACACTATACTATGAAAAGACGAGGGGGTAAAGAGGGTGACAGAAAACCCATATATTCGTAGATTTGTATCTTGCAGAACTAAAAGTCTTTAAAAACAATGTACAAAAAGCCTTTAAACGGCATTCCCGTTCTTATTATAATAAGTGCTTACCATTTTTTTCTGTTTTTGAATTTCTCAATGTCAAAATGATAAATTTCTTTGCTGAATTTTTTTAATGAATGTGGTTTTTTCAGCTTACTTTAATTCAAAGTCTTTTGATAATGTTTGTATTTTAAAATTTTGAAAAATTTCTCTACGCTTTGTGTTTTTTTTTAAAATTACTAATAGTATTATTTTTCTAAAGTACTAGTTTAGTATTTAACCAATATTTATGTCTACCAGTTTCTAGACGTACCCGTCTCTTTGTCAGGATACTCACTAGTAGGGAGTGTCCTGACGAAGAAACGGGTATGTCTAGAAACCGATAGACAAGAAAAATCGGTAGGTGATTAAATACTTACATTGACTATGATTAGTATTTTTTTTCGTTTAATTATTTAACTCTTGTGTGGGTGTGATGTCACACAAGTCGACATAGGACACAAGACTAGATATATCTCTCTTATTTTTTTGAGTGATGAATTCGTATTTTTTGTAATCTTCAAATGGACATTTTCACACCCGACTTGGAAAGTAAAATTTGTATAACTATGCTAAATGTTTATTCAAAAAAATATTTATCCTTGCTACGCGAAGAATGAATGTCCGCTAATTCAGCAACACATCTACCTTATACAAGAGAGAGCAAGAAGATATAAGTCATAACAGGAAAGACAGAGACGCTGTTCTGCGGCAGGTGTCGTCTAAAACAGATTTAGCCTTCAGTTAATTAATGACAATGATAGGGGGCGCACGCGCGTAACATGAGCGGCATTTTTGTGATTTTTAATTTATTTGCTATAACGGGGTTAAATTATATGTTTATTCGCATAAGTTATGGAAAACGAATTATTAAACAGTATGTTTCCATGTTTTTTTTTTTTTTCAAATGTCTGAACTTCAGAATATTCCGTCTTTTACTAGTGGTAACACGATGTTACATCACCGCGCGTAAAGGGATTATTTACCACAGTCTTTTAAGAGTTAAGCATGTTTTAAAATGTGTTTTATATTTTATTTCAAAATAGTATTTAACCACATACCGACTTTTTAAGTCTACCAATTTCTAGACGGACCCGTCTCTTTGTCAGGATACTCACTAGTAGGGAGTGTCCTGACGAAGAAACGGGTGTGTCTAGATACCGATAGACAAGAAAAATCGGTAGGTGATTAAATACTAATATTGGCTATGATTAATATTTTTTTCTTTTAATTATTTAAGCATGTTTTAAAATGTGTTTTATATTTTATCTCAAAATAACTTTTAGTACTTTTTTTCTGAAGAAATAATAAATACACATAACTATGCCACTCACTGCTAGAAGTATTCACAAAATTCAGATGATTCCAAATAAAAATATGAAACAAATTATTCACAGATGGCACATTTATATTTTTTTATTGAAAAATGCAATTTTTACGTTTTTACGGAAATTTTACAAAACTTGGTTTGCGGAAACTTTACACTATATAGATTGTAACAAACACCATAACAATGTTATTTAGGTCTTTTTCACAAAGTTGTGTTTAAAACAAAAAAATACTGTGTTACATTCACCAATCTCCCTGTTTGAACATCCTCATTTCTAAAACAATGTCATCTGTTGTGAAATAAATGAAATGATATCTTTATTAATGTGGATGTGTAAACTATCACTTTAACCAACCAATGACAGGTCATAAGGTCTTTAAATTCCTAGATTTTTATATTCCCTCTGAATAATGTTTTTCCTCTCAGTTATAATGAATTCAATATTAATAACTTTCTAGCGAATAAAATCCAGCCTTTTCTACAAACATTTAGACACACTTAAAGAACTGTTTATTTTCAATTCATAAGAACTGATTTGAATATTTAAACATTTGGGTAAATTGTAAAAACACGTTTTTTTATATTTTGATAGAAGGTATATTTTATAAGAGGCATCTAAAGCGCAATACTGATCAGCTTACCTTCATATAATGAAAAATAATCGAGATAAGCTGCCGTGGTTGTAGCAATGCAGTGCTCTATGCGCTATTTGGTTTGAATACGAAAAAATAATGAACGGATTAATTTTGTTTTTGAAATTAAATTTTCTAACAATTTTCATATTTCCATTACCACTCTCTAGGTGAAACCGATGTCATCCACACTCGAAATTCAAACCTCTTTTTTGGCTGCCAATTCATGTGCGTCCTTCGATAGTCAGCAGAAGACGTTTTTACAACGAGTTTCTTGGTCCATCTTCCTTTTTCGGAAAGGGTTTTCATCTCAAATGAAATATGTATAATTTTTTTTAAAAACTTTCGAGAGGCTCTAGTTTTAACCTATAAGAATTTGGACGAAATCGAAATATTATTGATTGCATTTTTTTTATTTTGAATGAAAATTGTACAGGAAGCCCATTTTTTTCTTTCTATTTAACCCCAGGTGAATCTGTAATGCGAGACTAAGCATTGCAAGCAACGCTTTTCATTTCTCTTCAAGCGCTCCCTTGATGGAATGGAAAACCATGTTCACTCTAGATGTTAGTAGTGACGTCACAAAATACACTTACAAAAATAAAAATGATCGAAGGATAGTAACCTCCATTTAAATTTCAAGAAAAACGTAATATTTAGCTTTTTTACAAAAAAAAAATGCAAAAAATACTAAAAAAAAGACATATCACAAAATAGTTAATTTTCAAAATGATCCATAACATATATTTCTTATGTACTAAAAATCCAATTTTTACAAAGAAAATTAAATAACTTATGACCTTATGTTCCAAAATCCTACGTAAGCTAAATATAACACGATTATTGTTTTTTTTTTTTAATTTTAACATTTAAGAACATATATTTTACAAGGGATTTTTACAACTGTTACACAACAATAATAAGAAATTTGTTTACAATACTAGAGCCTATTTTTAAAATCCTCTGTTAATCTTACAATTCAAAATATAAATGGGAAAAATTTATATAATTTTGTCTGTGCGACATTTGTGGTCATGTCTGTAAATGTGCGTATGTGAAAGGGTGTAAATTTGTGTTTGAGGGTGCGTGTATGTGTGCGTTAGTAAAAAAATGACCATTTACCTCTATGGGGAAGAGGGTATTGGAGAGGGCTTTTTAAGAGGTTTTTTTGTTTTAAAATATGCATTACTCAAATCCATGTTTAAAGATAGATTTTGTTGACTACTATAACGATTTGATTATGTTTAAAAAATATGGTAAATTTTAAAACTGTATTCCGAAAAATAATTATTTATTTTGCTGATAAATAGCCGTTATTTTTGTAATAGTTGAATTATCCTAAAATTTAACTATGTATTTGTCATTGTTTCTTTGTGATTGCTTGAATTATTTTTCTATAAATTATGGTTACAATATATCACCAAAGTAATATGATTTTTTAGGCTGTGCCCGCGTTAAGCCATAAAAATATTTTGTTTTATCATGCAAAATATTCAGTCAATTTGCGTTTTGACAGAATAAAGACACTTGGTTGACATTAATTATTTATCTACCTACGTAACCGATAACTTTGCAAATAATAATACTAATTTAAAAACTGAATTTATTTTCGTCCATTTTTATTTTCAATATTCGACCTCCAAAATGCTTACCGAAGGGTTTACCCTTCGCATCCAAAAGATTTTTTCAATGCATTAAGCTTTTAAAGCAAAGTTGAAAAAAGTACTTAAATGCTCCATTGAAAAGCGCTTTATTGTGTACTTCAGTAAGGGGGCAAAAAAGGTTGATTGTGGATCAGTATAAACTTAGCCGAATTTAAATGTAATATAATAATTTTATATTATATTCTGCTCTTATCAACATTCTGTTTGATTTATTTATTATAAGCTGAACCCGGCAATGCTCTACTATTGCTAGATATGAGTACATACTTGTACATTCGAGTATATATTAAATGAACGCAATCGAAAGATTGAAATCAATTACTGAATTTAGTTCAAATTAAATAAGTTTGTAAGCATTATTATTTTTGTGTTTCGGATTACATAAATTGTGAGGATATGCGAGGACAGGGAATTTTGATAAATAGGTATTTGAACATTTGAAGATGCCTCCGTGATGCTATGCGAAAAAGACAACTGCATTTCGGACCTTTTATGCCTTAAATAGACAAAATTGACGTTTCGTTGTACTATTTTCCACACCTCAAAACTAAACTGATTTTGTTAATTTTTTAAAACAGAGTATCAAAATAAAAAAAAATGTATCGGTAGATTTTGTGTTTTTCAAAAATAGTTTGCATATTTGTATGCCGTGCCCCCGAAGACCACATACATAAATAGAGGTTTTTTTGGGTTTTTGGAAGGTTTTTGTTCCCATAGTAAACTGTTTAGCCACAAAGCTAAACTATTGAGACACGTCAATGGTAAATACGTAAAGTGTTATAATCCAAGGTAAAAAGACAAACAAAGAAACAGGTACGGTTTTCTGAAATAAAACCAGTGACCTATTAGTACACATAAACGTACCCTGAACCTTAGACACTTAACTCATGCCAAAACGTTCAGTCGTTTTTTAATTAAATTAAGCCGGTTTTGCAGGCATGAGCTTGATTTTTAATTTGAAACTGGAATGCCTGATTAAAGCATGTAAAAATTGTTCTGATAAGTAGAAACCGAGGTACTTGTTTATGTTTGAATTCCAAAACATTAAATAATTTATTTCCAAATATTTATTTCATTCTGCAAATGTCAAACTCTATTTTTTGACCAACAGGGGTGCATTTTATGTAGGAATGCAATTTTTAAAAATGTATCAAATGTCAGTAAATATTATTAAAACTTAAATGGGTAAACCTTATAAGGAATTAAATGAAATAATCCGATTGTGATCCATGAAAAGCAAATGTTGATTGTAAACATTCAAATACACATTATTTTTTTTACACTAAAAACAAAATCCTTCCATTTTTTTTATCTCTACATTCTCGTCGAATGCAGACCCGTTGAACGATGAATAAGAAACTTACGCTCCTAACATTTTTTTCTACTTGATTGATGATTTTAAAAGCTTTAAATATGCCCATGGAAAAGCTCATCGTTTTGCTGAAAACCGCTATTTAAATAGAAATATGGACATTATTTATAATTTTGAAAACACATTATTATTATGAATTTCTAAAAACCACGAGATTCCAAAGTTACTTTGTCTCCGAAAACTTGAAAATACAACCGTCATTTATTTTATTTGATAGTATTTATTTACAAATAAATAATAAAATAAAAAAAATGTATCAAATAAAACAAGTGACGGTTATAATTTTAAGTTCTCGGAGACAAAAAATCTTCGAAATTTCGTTTTTTTGGAAATTTACTAATCAAATGTGTTTTAAAATTGCGTTTACTTTTTCAAAATCCGTGGACTTGTACGAGTATTTAACTTATTATATATATATAAAAAATAAAATATATTCAAGAAAATTTCAAAAACGTTTTTCCGAATTAATTTTGACTTTAACTCATACCATTACAGAAATGTTTTGAAATTCTCTTAACTTAGCTAACGCGTTAAGTTGAATGTTTATTTATCTTTTCTGGTTTTTATACTAAACCACCCCTTTCGTCAGCTGACTACCACTTTTAAAGAGAACTAAGAGTGCAAATGGGATATTAATGACCAAGGTGCTACTGCACGTTTAAAAGAAGTACTAAGAGGTTCTCTTGGAGCACTGTACACTGCGTACCTACTTGAGTTTGAGTGCATAAAGATGTGGTAGTTTCTGAGTAAGTAAGTATTTTAGAACAACCGTAGTTGCTCATACACATATTTTTTTGCTCAAAATATGTTTTATCAGATATCAATACAATAATTTGAAATCAACTTTCAATATTTTTTTTTTTTCCTTACGGGTATTTTTTCTTTTTTCAATCAATAGTTTGTTGTTTCAAGATTTTAATACACTCTTATTAATAAAAATGAATGCAATATTCACCATAAGACAACTTAAGGAAATATCAAAGGAGTTTAACAAACCATAATTTGTGTGTTTTATAGATTTTACTAAGGCTTTAAAAAAAGTTCTGCTGAAGGATGGCATCAATTTTATGATAGCATACAATATTTCTATTTCAATAATTAAAACCATTTTTATTACTCACAAGAATGGGCAAATGAATGAATGAATTGAGACGTAACAAAAGAAATGCCCACTGCAATCGGTATCAAACAGGGAGACAGTCTAAGTCCTTTCGATTTTAACATTATTATGGATGGAATAATAGACAAGGTTCCTTCTTTAGGCTTGGGTTATAAAATAAAAAATAAACTTATCAATAAAGTATGTGTATTATGCCGACGACGTTGCAATATTAGCAGAAAACGAAGATGATGTTCAGAAATTGCGCTACAAGTTTTAACTTGCTTTCAAAAAATACATTATGACGATCTTTGTCAATAAAACAATGTGCTTAATTATAAAAAGTCTCTCAGATCCAAAGTAATCATCGATAATATGTCTAATGAGCAAGTCATGCGGTTTACTTACCTTGGTGTAGAGATCTCCAACAACAGTGACCTACATGGTGAAGTAGGAGCACAGAGAAATAAAGCCGCAGCTGTGGCTGGCTGCTTGCGAGACACTATATGGAGAAACAAGCACATGCTTAACAAAAATCAGCTCAGGATATTTGAAAAATGCGCCCAATTCATCATAATAGACGAGATGGAAGTGAGAGCTGATACCAACAGGACAAAGAAACATCTCAGAGTAATGAAAATAAGAACCCTACGCTCCATCGCAGTCAAAACTCTTAGAAATTGAATAAAAAATTAGACGATAAGGTGAGTTTGTGAGGTTGAAGATATAATGAGGTGGGAAAAAAACAGAAGGTGCTTTTGGAAGAACCATGTAGACCGCATGGGAGATACGAGGCTTGCGAAAATCTGAACAAAAAGAAAACTCTGGAAACTTAGGCAGCAGATGACTCCTTCTTCTTGACAGATCATCCCCGGACAACCCACCGTCACAAACCGGTCATATGACCTAGACCAAGAGAAAGAAGAATAATAATGAATATAGAATGCTTAATCTTCATAATTATTATGCTATTCACACCCAGTATAGAGAGGCGTATTACGTTGGAACTCCAATTGATGTGTATCTGAATAATTTACTTAGAAACCCTTGTGCGGAACTTAGTGAGCATTTTAGAGCGCGCCGGGGCAAGTTCACGTGAATAAGTAGTTCTTGGTTGTATCTATATAATCTGTGTCATTGTAATTATATGATTTATATTATATGTTAATAATATAATTTATATGATTTATATTATATGTTAAAAATATAATTTATATGATTTAATAAATAACTAAACTTGGTCAACTTTACGCTTCAAATGTCAGTACAGGAAAAATCAAATACTTCAATGTATATAACCAACTTCGAAACCAACATTTTACTTCCGCTCTGTCGGGAATCGAAACTAGGACCTCAAGCATGAAAAACGAACGTACTAGCCATTGCACTGCTAGAAATTATCTCAACTCGATTTCCATTTTTCAGGATTTTTACCTGAGAGTAGCTAAGAGTATTTTTTTGCACTGTCTACATGTATATAATGCGTCTGTCTATGTTACTAAACATTACAAAATGTTAATTCAATAAAATTACATATTTTTCATTTTAAATTTTGTTTAAATGGAAAAAAAAAATTAAGCGGCTGAGGTTGATATTTCTGGCCACTGATATTACAATTTCGTATTTCAGATGAAAGAGTTGGGAATTTACTTGTATAGCGAGTCTTCAAAGAAAACGTCACGATTATATATTTTCATAATCGACCTCAATTATGTAGGATTAACGAAATCCCGAGGTTTACACAGTGGGTAGGAATCTGATAAAACGACGATAACTCATTAATTAAAAATGCAAACAGAACTTCAGCGGCGCTACATCGACGCCCATAATTATTTATCAAAGACTAGTCATTACTCGAATTACCACTGGCTGTTCCAACAGGAATCGTGGTTGAATATTCAAATGTGCTAATCAAATAAGCCATCGTTTGAAGCTAGACGATTTGGAATAAATTAGATTATATGGAATACAAATGCTTGCAGTACTAAAGTAGCTTGAGTAAATGGGAAAGATAATAAATTAACAACAGAAGTCTTCCTTCCGATGGTTTACCCGTGGATTTGATTTAAGCCTTAAAAATTGCGTGTAAAATATAACAAACTTTTGGACTGGAAGACCCAAAACCACAATTATTTGAATAAAAAATCCGCTTTGCTGTTTTTGTAAATAATTTTCAGCGGAGATCCCAAAATATCCTCGTTTAATGGAATCGAATTCAATTAATAAAATGACGTTAATGATAACTTTCTCAGTTTTATATTTTTACTTAATTTTTTTTTTTATTAAATCTTAAAAGGCTGTGCCATAAAATACTTTAAAAGTGGTGATGTAATCGTACATACATAGTGTTACCTCAAGAAAATGACAGAATATTCTGAAGTTCAGACATTAAAAAAAAACATTTAGTTTTTTTATACTATTTAATAATTAGTTTTACTTTTCCATAATTTATAAAAATTATGAAATACGTAGACCTTTTATGGCGAAATAAATTTGAAATCATAAATATTCCAGTCATATAACTAGCGTGCACTCCCGCTTACTACTAATAACTGCCTGATTTAACGAATTTCTTTTTTTGTTTTTGTATCTTTCACAAGAAAACCTACATCAGAATAGCGTCCCTATCTTCCTTGTTATAAGTTATATTATCGTGGCTTTTATCAAACAGTAAAACAGACTAATTGTTGTATTGGCATTACTTTCGTTCGTATTCTTCACATAGTAAGGATAAATGTTTTTTGTATTAAAATCCAGCCTTGTAAAAACACATTTGCTTTCCAAATCCGATGTGAACTCCATAATTTAAATAAATAAGAGAGATATATCAAGTCTTGTATCCTATGTAGACTCGTATTACACCACAGCCACAAAATAGTTAATATATACTGCAGGTTTCATAAAATCACGTATTTACGTATGAACAAATTAAATGAATTATCAATTTAAGCATTCCGTGAGAAATCTCATGTTATCGTTGCCTTTAGAATTCCTTATGGTTTTATTATTAAATAAGTACACTAAAGGAAACTACCAACATTATTTTTCTAATGCATTTATTTTCTTAAAGAAAAGCACAAGATCTAATTACTGTCAATAAGCTGTCGCGAATCTCACACTACACTTACCCAAGCTAAATACTACTGTGTTCGGCTAAGTGAATTATGTTTCCTTAGAAACTGTACTCCGGCGCCCTGAAAACTGTAAGTGAATTTCTCTTTGAAGTAAAGTGTACGAGAAAATAGAGGGTTTGAATGCTTTAATGGACGGTTTTCATATTTGAAATGTTTGGTTTGACAAGTAGGTATTAATGTGAAAGTTTTAATAATAACCTAAAGTCCCTGGTATACATACTCAAAATTCAAAAAGGAAGTAAAAAAACATAAAGAAAAAACAATAATATACCAAATATTAATTTCGTGGAAAATCTCTAAATATATTTAATACTAGCAGACCCAACAGATGTTGTCCTGTCCAAATGTTACATTGCCTGCTATAAGCTTTGATTAAAAAAAAAAAAAAATGAGTAGGTACCTAGGTACTTGTTTATGATTGAATTCAAAAACTAAAAATTATTCGTAGGTACTTAGGTACTTGTTTACGATTGAATTCCAAATTATAAAATAATTCATTTTCAAATAAATATTTTTTTTTGCAAATGTCAAACTCGGTTCTTCTCAGCAACGGGGGTGCACTTTATTCATGAATGCGATTTTCAAAAATGTTTCAAATGTCAGTTAATATTTTTTTGTTTTACCAAAAATCCAGTAAAAAGAAATGAATGGGGAAAAATTATAAAGAATGTTAGAAAATAATCTGATTGAGATAATTTATAAACGGGTTGTGGTCATATAGTTAGTGTCTCGGACACACGGGCTAAAGGTCTGTGGTTTGAATCCCACTCTACCCCAACTTGATTCCATTTTCTAATAGTAAGTTATTTACAACTCGTTGAAAATGGCCCTCAAAATGAAATATTTGAGTAAGAAAAGAACGCAAATATTTCTTTAAAAAAAAAAAAATAATAATTCAAAAACTAACTTTTTTTCAACACAAAAGAAAATATCCTTCCATTTTTTTGTATGTGCATTCTCGTCAAATGCAACCCTAATAGGACTATGAAAAAAAGATTTATGTTTCTAACTTTTTTTTACAGATTCGATTGAAAATTGTAATATCTATGATCATACGCAGCCCAAAGATCTTCATTGCGCTGAAAACCGCACATAAATTGGATTAGTCGTTAAGGAGGAGTTCAGTGACATCACACGTACAGAAGATTTATATATATAAAGATGCCCACCGGTATTAAAACATGATTGTTCCTACGTTAAGTTTTAAAATAAAATAACTAGGCGTGTATGTAGGTAAATAGGTAGTGGACTGACCGATGTTTTTATAAAATACTAGCTGACCCGACAGACGTTGTCCTGCCCGAACGTTGGCTTGCCTTGGAAAATTACTTTTTATTGATAAGTAGGTACCTAGGTTCTTGTTTGTGATTAAATTCTAAAACTAAAAATTTTTACTATTCAAATATTAAATTTAAGTAGATTCCAAAACATAAAATAAATATTTTTTCAAATATGGCATTTTTTTTGCAAACGTCAAACTACGGTCTTCTCACCAAGAGGGGGCAAAAGTTGAAAGAGGCCAAGGCTCAAGTTGGGCTGTAGCGCCGTCGAAGAAGAAGAAGGGATAAATTATAAATAATAACGTAGGTATACAGAGTGAAATCAAATATAACCAAGTGTTGTAAACTGTTGCAAACAATAATATTTATTTTTATTTGTGTTATTGAATTATTTAATTTTTATTATTACTTAGTTGAATACTAACCGCTTAATTTTGATATTAAATCATTCTTATTTTTATTAACTTATATTTATATTTCGAACATAAAATTTTCTCATATTAACGAAGGCCGGCAAAAAGTCTCTGGAAAATATTGGCCGTTCCTGATCCAATAAAATAAAAAAAACTCTATCAATAATGTATCATACTTTGTTTTATGTTTCTGATTTTATGTTTTCTGACTATTTTGGATTGTAATAACTGATAAATGTATTGTTATTTTTTTATGTACCGTCTCAAATCAGTTTTTTTTATAACTCCTGGAAGTAAAATATGTTATTCATGTGTTAAATAGTGAATGAATTATTATTTTTTTTAAACCGTTTTTTTAAATTTACAGATGTTTTTTTTCCCTTTTTACTTTGTTGTTGTTTTTTTATATTTTATTTTGACTAAATTGTTGATTTGAATTATACCTTAAAATAAAATAGTTCATATTATGTGTTACATTATGAATTTGCCTCTGATGTGATTATTTATATAAAACATTTTTTTGCAAGAGGATTTTTGAACCGTTGATAAAAATCGATCCAACCTAATTTTACCGTGTCGATGTCATGTGGACGACCTTTGAGAAATAGGCCATTATGTTTTTGTATTCTAGTGGATTTTTATCTAATCCATATGTGGTCTACGGACCAAGCACCATAACTCAAATACAATTTCTCACTTCTCTTTTGCGAAAAACTTTTCGACAAATTACTGTTCAAGCGTTCTTTGCGGAAGTTTTCGGCCGCTCATATAAGTCTCTCCCAATTAAATGTTCACATAACTTGCCGAACACGTAGCGAAATTTTTGGCCAACTTTTGCACACTAACGCCAGCCAGTTCGTGGGACGTGGCCATATTCCTTTGCAGTTTCTATTTATTGAAACTGAAGTTAAGCGTTGTATTTGTTCTCAGTGTATTATCTAGTGGAAGATTCCTTTGAGCAACTTGCAACTGGATTTGCATATATGATCAAAATATGCTAAAGAACTATTTTGAACACCGCGAATACACTTTTATCATATTTTCGTACTTTTAAAATCTAAATTTGTATTTATGTTTTGTAAAAATTAGAATATCTTCATTATATTTCTATTCGTACCCGATAGTACCTGTGGTGATGGTAAAGTAGGGGTGAATCGTTCATATAAGCGATTATGCGCAGCTTACCATTCCATTTTATTATTAATAATGTTTTTTAGTAACTTCGTTTAAAGAAAAAACAAACAAATAATCGCTACTTTTGATTGCTGTCTCCCTCGCTGTCATGTTAAACATTTTCAAACGTTTTTAGGTTAGTTACCGGTGAAGACACTTTAATGTATGTTAAATTTAATTTTACTTTAAACCTTATCGATAGAATATATTGAAGATTAAATTACTCTGTGTTAGTTTGTTTATGACGTAAAAATTTAGAAATTAAGAAATTTAAATTATTTGCTATATAAAATGGATTGATTTATATTCAAACATGTTGAATTTTGTCAAGGAGAGCGGTTCAAAGTTGTAAAATAGTTTCAAATGTATCTTTTGAAGTAAAAACACACATAATTGGTGTTTTCGGTATTTATAGGCTTTTGATAAAAATATTAAAGAAAACTTATAAAAATAAAAACAATAATAAAACAAATTTGTTTTTAACCACTAATTTATTTTCCTTTTTTAACTTTACCAACCGGTTTCAAAGCAAACAAGGTTCTTCGTCAAGGTTTACGTTACTCTCACAGTAAATAAAGCAAACCCACCTAAACAATAGAGGCGGATTCTTTGTATAAATGACATTTTTTCCAAATAATTATCTAATTACCTACCATCAAATATTGAACCTGCATTCTATACAACTAAAAATATAGGAACATTGTTTAAAAATCACAAAAACAAATTCCATAAATATAATAAATCTGTGATAAACCAATTGAATTGTAATGATTGGGATTCAATACACATTAGAAAAACTAAAAGAAACTTTAATAAAATAGCAAAAGAACACTTAAGATGCTTAAATAAAAATAATTTTTTTGAATTCGTAAACCATCTGATAGAAAATAATCATAACTTCAATAAAGACACTGGATTAAAAGTACATCACGTTGAAAATAAAATACTATAGTAAGACAAGTCAGTTAAAAATCTTAAAAATTAAAAAAGCTATTCATAATAAGAAAAAACTAATTAATAACCAAATAAACAATATTTATTTTAGTCCCTCCCTGCTTTAAAAATAATCATATAAAATTACCACTCGATTTATTGGCTCCACTTGTAGTATTTAGTAAACACGATTAAAACTGGAAAGAATTCATTAGTGTCGTAAACCTTGACGAAGAAGCTTGTTTGCTTTGAAACCGGTCGGTGGAAAAATAATTGATAATAAATTAGTGGTTAAAAACAAAGTTTTTTTCTTTATTTTACTATAATTGTTTAAACGTTTATATTATTAATAATCAATTGTAGTGCTTTAACACTTTGCGCAGACAGGGTAAGGTCTAAGCTTATAACCGATTTGCACAGTTTAAACCCGCTCTGTGCCAGCGGGTTTCCTGCAAGACATCAGAACCTCCCTCTAAGGTGTAAAGTTATTACAGCACAGGGCACCTAAAGGATTTTCCCTATTGCGACACGAGTACGTGGAGAACGGGGTTGCAAATTACAGTATCATGAAAGATGCATGGATCTCCGATGAGTCTGTATGATTGTAGAACCAAGTTTATTGAAAATTCGACCGCAGTTGAATTGAAAGCTCTCGGTCGGTGTACTGCAAAAAAATTTCATCTGTACAATGTAAAATATAAACCCAATGCAAGTGAAGTGAACTAACATTTTAAAGATTTTATTGGCTTGTTTTGTATATTTTGAACCCTGAAATAAAATTTGATTATCGGAAAGATAGTAATTGTAGAAAAATTCAACAAAAAAAAACGTATTTAAATAAGCGCAAGCAACTTGTATTACAAAATAAAGTAATATTTCATTTTAGTCGGTAAAAAAATCAACACTGCAGATACCAAAGCACAAATTACAATAGGAAGTAAACAGTTATCTTCAATTTTATCTACAAATTAAAAATCAGTTATCTGTATGAAAAATGTTATACGCATAGATTTTTTTTCAAACATGTTTTATTACTGATTACCGACGAAGATAATATATTTTTTTATACAAATATACACCTTTTCGTACAAAAATATCGATTTTACTTTACACCGTCTCGATATGTAACGTTGAAGCGTTTGTAATCGTGGCCCAGGAACTCGTAATAAATTAAGAGATCGAGCTTTCGAGATAAATTTTACTTTTATACTGAATATCGTTATGATTATCATGTTCCTTGCAACTTTTAGTACACAGGCCACTGTATAGGTACATCAAATGTAACGTATGTTGACCAATACGAAGACCCCTTATTATTTATTATTTATTTCATAATCATCATCATTTAACCCTTATTTACACCTCGTACTCTATCTGTAGTGTAAATGCAGTTTCACTCAATTTTCTGTTTCAGGACGGCAGGATGATCAGTCTTAAGCTTTAAATTCCAGTTCAATAGCAACGTAATGGTGTAGTGTAAAACGACATTTTAAATTAATATTTCATTTCGTTCTTCCTAGGAATTGAACTTTGATCTTAAAAGTGGTTGGCGAATGCGTTAACCCACTACGCTACAAAGCGAACCTATCTTAACTCGATTCCCTTTATAAGGATAACCATGAGAGTAGTCATCGAATCAAAAACACCATTCAGGATATTGGTTCTATTTCACACTCAAAACTGCATTTTTCCTCCGCCTGGATACGGAGTTACTAATACTACCCTTTTTTAGATTTTGAGTTATTTTAATATATTTTTTGAACATCGAACTTTCACCGTGAACAAAAAGTTCATTTAGTTACATAATTTGTCGGCCTTGTGGTCTAATAATAGTCAGCGCGTCTGCCTACCATGCAAGAGGTATCAGATTCGATTTCCGGCATAGTTAACATGAAATATTTATTTTGAAATTGAAAATACAGGAATATGTCATAGTCCCTAGACTGGACTGGCACCTGAAGTCTAAGACTCATCTTACCTTCATATGACAAAAATGATCAAGATACTCTAAGGTTGGTGTACTGATGCAGTGCCCGATGCTCCATATTTTGCGGAAAGAGATTGATGATGATGAATATAATGATGTCACATAAAATATTTATTTTTTTGATACGAGATTTCGCATTTTGGGTACAATAAAACAAAGACATTTTTTTTTACTATGAATAACTAGAAATATGGAATCCTTCAAATACTTCCAAATGTTTACCAAAATTGTTGAAGAAATGGAGATTTACGTTTTTGTTATGATGGACTTCGCTTACAACACAGCGCCGCGTATTCGCTTGATATTTTTTTAAGGAAATTTAGCGCCAAAAGGGGTTAAATATTTTTTCTATGGAATGTTTATAAAATACAGCTTGCTCACAGAGTAAACAACACTTAAAAAGCTACCACCGTACCCATATCACAACCATTGAGTAAGAGGTGACAAGGTTTTCCTTTCAAAGGTACCCGTTTCTAGCGTCCTCAGCAATCAATATGTTTTCACGGTACACTAACAATGTTAGCCCAACGCTGTGGCTGGCCATGCTGGAAAAAAGAAGCTTAGTAGAAATTTCTGGCGAGCTTTCAAGACATGAAAACATTGTGCTTCCGGATTGCCTTTCCCATAAAATTTCATATGGTCGCTTCCCGTATTTATTATTATGCTTTGCTAAAAAACAAAAATAAATACAGGCTTTCAAAAACAAAGTTTAGTCTTTGTACAAAACTACAAATATATTTACAAAAAATAATAAAAATACAGTAATAGGTTTTCGTCTCGTACTAGCATGTAGAAAAAATATCACTTATCGAATCTGTAATATTCAAGAGAGGAGTTCAGGGCAAGATTTTCCCAAGGGAGAGGAATTTATTTGAATAGGTGTGAAGGTTTTCACGGTCACTGTTATCAATATTATGTATCTTTTTTGGGTGATACCGTGTATGTTGGATTTGATCCGACGTTTCGGCTACCATTGCAGGAGCCATCTTCAGGGAAAACTGTGTGTTTTATAGAGAAATGAATGTGTTTATGTACTAGTAATTTGTACCGTGTCAAGAAAAACTATGTTTTTAGTTAATTATGAAATTTAATAAAAATCGGAATGCAGTCACTGTGCCAATCTGCCATAATAAAGAAAATCATTATAAACGCACGCGTAGTGTCACGCGTCATAATACAAAAGGCAGCCTTCGCGATGTGACTCACGCACGGTAGATTCCGGGTTTGATCCTGGTGAGAACACAAAAATAAAAGTTGATTTTTCTCGAGCCTTGGTGTTCTGTGATGTAATTCATTGCAAGAATTGAGCTTTCTGACCTGTCGTGATGCAACAAAAAATATAAGTGTCAAATTAACAATAGGAAAATAGGTACCACATAGTACGAATACCAATTTGGAAAAAAAATAATTGTATTTTCAAAATTATTATGAATATTTTGAAAAAAATATATCATTCGCATTTTTCCAAATTAATTGTTAAAAAATACGCCCTGTTTGATCTTGACAATTGTGACGTCCAGATGTGTGATGACGTTCTATTTAAGTTTAAACGGGCACAAACAAAGGTCGAAACCTTACCGAATCATGATGTATTACGGGCGTGGCTAACGCAAAACAAAATGATAAATTTACAATCATGATAAACGATCAATTTTGAATCGGGTTGTGGTCCAGTGACTAGTGTCTCGGACTCTCGGATTAAAGGTCTTTGGTTCGAATCCTGCTCTACCCAAACTTGAATACCATTTTCTAATAGTGAGTTATTTACAACTCGTTGAAAATAGCTCTCAAAATTAAAAATTTGGGTAAATCATAAAAACATCATCATCATCATTCCCTTTCTACACCTAATGGTCCATAGGGCACTGAATTGGTACGCCAATCGCAGCGTATTTTTATCGTTTATATTACATGAAAGTAAGACGATCAGTCTTACGCTTCAGGTACCAGTCCAGAGACATATAAAATATTCTAGTATGAAAACACCTTCTTTAAATAAATATTTCGTATCAACCATGTCGAGAATCGAACCTGAGACCTCTTGCATGGCAGGCTAACGCGCCGACAATTACAACACGAGGCCTACAAAATATTTGGTCAAAATAATCATAAGAACGCAAATATTTATTTTTTCTATAAAAATGTTATCTATTTTCTGCTCCAAATAAGTAGGAAAAATGATTTTATTTACTCTGCAATATTTCGTAAACCCTTATGAATTGTTTCCCTTATATTTTTTTCGTTATTTTTGCAAAAATATCTTAACTTTGGTATTGATTATACTGTCCACCGATTTCGTTGAATATTGTGTAGGTATTCTGAATTTATTGATTTAATAGTAATATTGTTGTCTATTATTTGAAGCCATTAATTATGGAAACAAAAAGGGGGTCGCCATATTGAAAGGTAATTTTACTAATATAGGGCTGGGTATAATAATGACGATAATAAATTGTTCTTCCTTTCCCAAATATTTTCTAGCCCCCCGCAGTTTACTTCTAAATATATATCATTATGAAAATATTAGTCATTGAAGTTATTCGCAACATTTTTTTTTCTTAATTTTTTCCTGTATCGTATCTTATATTTTATGTGCAGTTTTAATTGTTTTTTCATTCATTTTCTTTGTTACGAGATTAATTGTTATTATTGTGCTAGAAATTTGAGTGGGAAACTCCTTGATGATTTTTTGAATTCATGACCTGCCTTTTTTCTCGCAGAAAGCAGCCAGTCCACAATTTTGAAAAAAAATAGATATTTGTGTTATCGGGTGCAGTAAAGTCAATTCTTTGTTCTACTAAAAACAACCAGACCACTTTCATACAAAAAACTGTAGTAATCACCTTTTGAAAGTAGTGCCGATCACAAAAACGGCATTTCTCAATTTGCAGAAACCACCCACAGCACTAGAAAAATCTTAAGGTACTTAAAAAAAATTATTAAAACTCGTAAATACGTAATTGGATTCTTGTTTGTAGATTTGATTATTCATTTTTTTCACAAATGTGCTATTATCTCAGTTTCACTTTTCCATGGCTGGCTGCTTTCTGTATTACAACGTTCAATTATCATGATGTTTCTGATTCTATATCATATTTGTGGTATATTTTTTGACTTGCAGTTTATTTTGTAGAACACTATTATATTATTTAAATAATAAAAAAAACAGTTGATGATTTGAGCCTACTTAAATTGAATCAATTTATTATTTTCAATTTGTTGCAACATAGAGAGAAAACACTTTTGAGAAGGGAATATAGAAGTCAAGGCATTTACAGGGCTTTGTTTTGTTATTGAAAACACTCGTCCAAGGTTTCACACACACAACTGTATTTTTAATTCAACTAAACAAAGAGAAAACCAACAAATTAACAATATTTGAATACCTTTCGTAATAAGAAAAAATAGATTGACTCTTGGCAACAGGCATCCATTATTTGTAAAATATAAGAGGATTTAATAATTACAATATACCACGGATGCATTTACATAAAAAATATTCTCTCTCGGTCTATTGTTTTGAACTTTTGACTGCCACTCTGAGGACCTGAGCTTCTACTACTATTATCACACCATTTCTACGTAAGGGTAGGCAGACAGAATGGACCGCCACACACGTCTATCCTGGCATATATTCTTAGCCTCTTCCACATTGATACTTGCCCTTCGGTTCTGCCAACTTTTGATATGACCAGACATAAAATTTTGGTTTATCTTATTTGCTACGTAGTTTTTGGTCATCCTCGTCCCACGTAACCGTTCATTCTTGCCATTCATACAAGTTTTACAATTCTTTTGTCATTCATTTGTTCTACATTAGGAAACCATCTTAGTGACTTTTTCTTAATTTTAGCACTTATACCCAACTCAAATTTGCATTCTCGCCTAATTTCATTATTTATAACCCTGTCATACACTGATTTTCTAATCATTCATCTAAGAGATCGCATTTTGACCACGTTTACTCTGTTTTCATCCTTTCATATCAAAGTGGACTAAAACTCCGTTGTGCCCCGCCAATTTAGCTTCGATTGACATATATCTATTAGCAATTACTGTGCTTAGTGCGCCGTTCATTTTGTTGTCCGCATTCACTCTTCTTTCAACATCTTTTTCTATTTTTTCATTCGTTGAAAGCATGCTTCCCAAATACATGAAATCTTAAATTTTCTCAAGACACATGTAGCTAACATTTATTATGAAATCAGTAACCTCTGTTTTTCTTTCAATACCATCACTTTTAACTTTCTTTTTTTATCACCAATTCGCTCACCAGGTATACATTACATTCTAGAGACTATTTGTTGCAAATCCTCCTTGCTGCTTGCTATCATCAGCGTACAACAAACAGCTCAATGCAAAATAAATTATTTTTGCTCCAATATAAAAAAAAAAAAGATAATTGTTATGATATTTCAAAATGAAAGCTGGTGATTAATAAATCGTGAAATAAAAGATCAGTATTATCTCGAGTTCCTGTTCTTTTAGTCCTTTTTGCACCTAATGATACATTAGCATATATCATTAGGTGCAAAAAGGGTAACTAAAAAAAATTGTACTCACGTTGTTTGATTTTTGTGAAAAAATACAATCGAAACTTTGGCGTTCGTACAAAATAATGCTTAAATACTAACAAAGTTTCGTACTCCTGTCTCGCAGTTAATATAACCTAGAAAGAACCACTTAAAAAGGTTTTGTTTGACTACCTGCAGCCTGCAGGGGATGCAAAGGTTGGCCACAAAACCATGCCGTGTATATTTTTATTTCTCACGTCCTTATTCTCCGGTAAGCTAAAAAGTGCCACAACCCACAAATCCTTAATAAATGGCTTCACATGATTCTCTTTTGACCATCAAACGGAGTTCATTTACATAATTCCTACCTCTGTGAATGAAAATGCTTTTAAAAAAACGGGCACTCATAAAATATTTAGTTTGGTACCAATAATCCGTTAGGTTGCGAATAATAATTTTTGGTAAAATTCCGGTATTGCCAAGCAAATAAATACTTATGTATGAAATATATGTTTTTTAATCGTTTTTTTAATTTTTATTTGATTTTATTCATATTCATACAAACACATTCATATTGCAATTTAATCAAACCATTCAAGTCCTTAATTAAAAATTAATGTTTTTTTTGTATTAAAAGCTTCACTTTGTGGCCAAATATTTTAACTAATTTATTACAGAAAAAAAGACGAGTGATTCTTAAATCCATATATTTGAAATTACTGATTTGATTGCTTTTGCTACATTTTTTATTCTGATAATTTCAGTTATTTTATGGGTCCAGGCTGATGAAGAATACAGTTCGGTGTAAAATAAAACCAAAACCCTAAATAAGGAAATCAGTGGGGAAACCCGCCTCGTTTTGCAGTGGTTGATGCGTTCGCTTACGTTTCTTGAGGTCCCATGTTCAATTACTAGCAAGGCAGACAAGAAATATTGATTTTTGTAACTGCAGTATTTCTTTGTTCCAGGACTGGCACCTGAAGCGTAAGACTGATCACCTTGATGATCAAACTATGCTGCATTTGGTTAACCAATGCAGTACACTATGGATCACTGGACGCGGAAAGGGTGATGATTGTAATAATCTTTGTGGTAAAGATTTATTTTTTTAAGTGAAAATTCTTAATGGAAGTTCATTGTAATTTATGATAGAAATAAAAAACGAGTGATATTTAATCCACAAATTTGGAGTATCCAGTGAACAGTTTTTTTGTTTTCGCGATATTTTCAAGACTGGTATCTATATTGAGAAATTCAATGAATTTATACAAAACAGAGGTAAGGATAGAGAATTTAAAATTATATGAGAGTAAATTTAATAAAATTAGTTAGGGTATTGTATATATATTAGTTTTAATTGTCCCATTCTTTGTGAGTTTCATTTCTGTCAGTTATGGTTTCTGAAAAACAAACGGTAAAAGTAAAATTAGTTAAATTATTACAATGGGTATAGTAATTCGGAATACACGCGTGTTACCTGTTTATTTGGTTATCCTACGCCGGGTTTATTTTTTAATCAATTAATTTTGAGCATATACCATATACAATACTAAACTTAAACATATTATAAATATCATTATCTCAACTTATTAATAAATCTGAAACATTTTGTTAATGATCCTTAGGACAAAAATTATTTTATTTAATTAACTCTCATACAATTTAGAATTCTCTGTCTTTACGTCTGTTTTGTATAAATACCTTAAATTTCTTATTAAGGATACCAGTCTCGAAGAAGTTGCAAAAACGATGAAACCGGCCACTGGATATTTCAAATTTGTGGATTAAAGTATCACTCGTCTTTTATTTCTATAATTAATTTATTATACAGTTTAATGTAATTATACAAAAACATTTAAAAAAAAAAAAAAGAGAAGACTTTTTTACAGAGTGTTCAAACTCGGTAAACGAGAGTTTATTTACTTAATTCACATGAATATGCCCATATATTGTTGTAGATCTTCTTTAATCAAGTTTTTGACATTCCCATTCCGGTGGAAGTAATGATCGCCAAGAAGGACGTCTGAAATGTAAAGTATTAAAAAGTTCAATTAATTAATCTTTTCCTGTTTTATTTTACCAGTGTTTACTAAATATTAGCTACATAAAATAAAATAGGATTTAATATTTAATAAACACCGTTGAAATAAAACAGGATATTCATTAACAAATAAATTATACCTTGAAAAAAAAAACTTGGGTAGCTTTAAAACCGGTGGGTAAAAAAAATATATTAATTGCAAATTCAAAAAAGAACTGAGAGCGCGGCTAGGAATAGCAGGCGTCACATTCAACAGTATGAAGGCTGCCTAGAGATCGGATATTTACTCATAGAAAACCGAATTCCGTCTATATAACGCCTGCATAAAACCTATTCTCCCCTGCGGATGCGAATCGTGGCACCTCACTAGGGAAAAAAACAGCAAAATACTGATTTTTAAGAATAGGTATCTCAGAAGAATCTTGGTTGTGCGGTGGTTTGACTTAGTGACTTGGTGAGTAATGACTTGGTGAGTAATGATGTAATAAGAGAACGGACGCAGCAAACTCCAGTGACCGCTGTCATCGAGCGGAGGGGATACAGTTGGCTGGACCATATAATGCAGATGCCTCCTTAGAGCCTTAACCACGCTTGCCTACTTTACAAGGCATCAGGTTCTCGACGTTCTGGACGTTCACTGCTGACAGTTCGTCGGCAGTTTATGTCAGAACTTCGGGACGAAAACTTGATTTGAGAGGATGCACAGGAGCTGGCAGCTGACAGAGATGCTTGGAGGCTCTTTGTGGACACCTTTTGCTACAACTAGGGTGCGAATATAGAATAATGAAATAATGAATTGGCTTATATGTAGATGTCAACAATATTTTTTTTACACCAAATACGAGTTGTAACTATGATAAATGAGCTGTATCTGCTGACAGAGAATTTTGGTAAATTAACTGTGTGAAATATTAGCGGTATTGTTACATACATTGAGGGCATTTCGTGACGTAACCGCTTGTCAATCCAACCCTATAATAACTTTATAATGTCAATTTAATCTAAAATGACATCTTTTCGCTCAAAAAGGCTGCATTGTTTCATAAACGTAACTCATTTTGCAATTAAAAATTGTGAATTTGTAAAACAAAATACTGTTCATAAGTGACGGGAGGTATTATATTTTGTTATTGCCTGTGATGTATTTTGTAATATTTAAATTTATTGCAAGAGATGGAGAAACATTTTTGAGAACGGAGTATGTAAGTCTAGGCAGGGCTCACGACCTGTCATCGACTAGTTTAAGTGGCTATTTTAAACACTGTGTAACATTAACTTTTCTGCCTATCAATAGATAATTATCATTTTACACGTCTCACCCACATCAGTAAAGGTTTCAGCTGCTGACAGAGATGCTTGGAGGATCTTCGTGGGCACCACATGTTCTAGCTTGGGTGTGGACTTGAAATGATGGTGATGATGCTGAATTTATTAAAATTCGTATGAATGATTCGTTGAAGAATATGAAAAATTAAATTTTTGTTTTCACTATGGTTTCATTTTTGTTTGAGCATTTTTTGTCCATTTCACAAGCAGCCAATTCCGCAAATGTGTTAGAAGTGATCTCAGATTAAAAAGTAAGTCTTAGAGGATTATGGGTGTAATTCTGAACTGAGAGGCATCAGCCGATAACGTGCCAGATTACCAATAGAAGAATCCGCCTTTTACGAAATTCTCTCTTCGCAAGAAATAAAAGGATTTAAAGGACTAAGGGAGGAATAAATACTGATGGTATATCTTAACCAATTCGCTGGATTTCTCGGGACTATTACTTAATCCCTCGTTAATAAATTATTGATTAACGTAGTGATATGGCAAATAATGATAAGGCAAGAAGTAAAGAGTACGTAAGACGAATTTATTTGCGAAAAGGTCGTTTCACTATGATAAGAAAATGTCGTTTGGGTCTTTTGGAATAGATTAATTGAAATATTCCCTTTTTTTCATAATAATATTAAACTCATAAGTTACAATTATTTTATTTTATTTTGTTTCTTTCTTTAAGGGTGTTTAATTTTAACTTTTTTTTTTTATTATACGGATAAAATAAGTTAAAAGTTTTTTTAATTTAAAAAAATTAAACATAACTTGAACAATTATAATAATACAAAAAAATAAATAAACGTAGATACATGTTAACAAATTACAACCGGAATGGGGAATACCTTAGAAAAGGAAATATAGAAGTCTAGGTATTTGCAGGGCTTATGATCTGTCATTGGCTGGTTTAAGTGACCACTTTACACACTGTAACATTCACCATTTTGGCTATGTTTGAACATCCATATTTCTTCATTTCTTCCATTTGTTGATTTTAGTGAAGTTAAAGAGCTGAAACCTTTATTGTTGATGTATTGGGAGCAAATATCTAAAAAGCATTTTGTCCAGATTTGAAAAAAAATGGTTTATAGAATAAATTTTATATCTAAATCCTTTGAAAAAAAAACAACTCCATTAAAATAGCATTTTCGTCTGTATGAATAATGTTCCAAAGTTCACACATTTAAAGGCCTTACACGTGGACAATAAATGGTTGTGTCCTAAGACTTTGTAGGATAAAACACTGTTCCGAGACTTTATCACCGAGATAGACGGCATGCTAACTCTCCGAAACAATGAGTATCCCCACCACCGCTCGCGGCCACATTGTCTTCGTGAGAATGCTCACGGAGAGAAACTTGAGACAATAGCGATTAGATCGACGTGAACGTGTTGCTCCTACACATATTTTTTGGTGAAGTGGAAGCAAAAAAATGCACAACGTTTATGATAATTAATACTCAATTTTAAGACAATCAGAAACAGAATTGCATTTTTAAACCGCTCAAATAAGGATAAAATTATTTTTGACTACTAAGAAATTCTAAAGTTTATCTCGACCAGATCCGAAGCATAAGCTTTAATTTCTTTTGGAACAAAAGATCGAGAAACGCAGTGATTTGTATTAAATACAATACGAAAAACGGAGAAATAAAAGATAAATAAATTATAAAGGTGATCTTTATAAAAATGTTTATATGAGTTTTATAATATGGCAGATTACCCAACGTAGCGCAGATAATTTATTTAAAAAACTATTTTTCCCCTCGTAAAAAATAATATATTATTGTTATTAAAAATTCAAAACGCCTTATTCGATACATTTTTTACCGTTGTTAACGTGCCTCCGCTCTTAAAAATACTGGAGAACATTTTTTATCCGGTTTGAGATCTGCCAATAATAGCCGACACCGCAGGTATTTTTAATAATTCTGTGGCAGGTGATGCATTCTCCTGTCAGATACATACCTTATTCCCCGTATTAAATGTGTATATTTATGTCTCTCAAACGCAGTATCGGCGTTTTTCACAGACATGATTTTATTGGATGTAAAATATTTTTTGCAATATTTTTTAAGATGAAATCTTAACCGATGCACGAAAAGTACGTTTAATATAACACGATATCATCCTACATTATCAGAAATTAGTAGTGACGTACCGAAACAAAATTTCCATCCGAAACCAAAAGAAAAAACTGTATTGATATGTTAAAAGTCACTTCAAAACGCCGAAAATTAGGTATTTTTTTTGTTAAACCTTACGATATCATTAAAATATGTAAAACATATATGGTATAAATCTAATAAGTAAATTAGTTTATTTTTAACGCTTTTTATTTGTTGTTATGTTATACATATATCGTTTAAATAAAAGTTCTTCAATTTACCAAATAGGAATATTTCTTATGTATGTTTTTTTTTTTAGTTTTAAAATAGTACCTACACACATAAACCATGAATGTCATAATATTAACTTATATCTAATTATCATTAAAATATATACTTACTAACATATTACAGCCAAGATGAAAAACATTTTAGAAAAGGTAATATTGAAGTCCAGGCATCCACTGTGCTTATGACCTGTCATTGGCTGGTTTAAGTGGCCAATTCACACGCTGTGTAACATTCACCGTTATGTCCATATTTAAACGTCTATATTCCTTCAGTGCTATCATTTGTTGATTTTTGTAAAGTTAATTGTGGTTAAAACTGTTGATAAATCCACCTGGTCCATGAAGAAGTAGCATGGAAATTGAAAAAAAAATATTTTCAGGCGTTGCCTAGTTTGTAGGTGAAATAATTCAATATGATGAATCTCACCCGCATAAATAAAGGTTTCAGTTTTTTAGCTTCAAAAACATCAACAGATGATAGAATTAAAGGAATATAGATGTTGAAATATGGACAGAATGGTAAATGTTACATAGTGTGTAAAGTGGCCACTTAAACTAGCCTATGACTGGTCATAAGCCCTGTGGATGCCTGGACTTCTATATTACCTTCTCTAAAATGTTCTTCATCTTGGTTGTAATATTTTAATACAAACAGCTCCCCGGGGAGTTAAACCCAGTCCTTGTCTACAAAAATTTGGACAAACTCAAAATATTGTTGATATATACTTATTATTAACATTTCTTAACAATACGGCACATTAAACTGTGCAACTCAGTTATAAGCTTAAACTATACCTTGTCTGCTTAATCTGTAGGTGTGAAAGCACTTTAATTTATGATATGAATCATGAAGTATAATATATGTACACTTGAAAGCGTTTTCAATTTTAATTTTTGGGAAGAACCAGAAGATTTTTTGATACGGGTTCATGTAAAATCACCTACAACACAACCACTGAACCACACACCAATCACCGCAGCAGCGCATTATCCCATCAAACCACGACAAACTATAATTGAAAATCAAAACTATAAATATGAAAGATCTTAGAACTCACAAGAACTTAGAGTGAATAGCCATTAGATGCACCCAAATATAGCCTTCCGTTATTAGACACATCCCGATCGCAGGTTTCGGTTAAGCTAAAGCTTCGGCCAATTTAGGCCCAAACCAAAACCGAAACCTTGGTTGGTCACTAGAAATTAGTATGTATATGTAGACCGCACGTCCGAAGTAAAAATTGTATCAATTATGTATTATTAATGTATCGTCTTTTTTTGGTGATCCCGAGTAAATAGGATTCGTTGCGGCGTATCGACTTTTTCTTTTTAGCGGAAACAGGTCATTTTGTCACCTTCGAACTAAAGATTCCGCATAAATCGAGAGAGTACAGTGTATTTATAATAAAAGAAGCAATATTTGAAATACACAGACACTCAAATAACATTAACAGAGACGAAATTGTTAAGTTAAACTTCACAACTAACAAAAAAATGACACTCAATGTATTTATGTACTGGCGACTGCAACTTGGTAAAAAATACTAGTGTCTACAAAACACGTATTTTTTATATGCACAACGTTATATTATAATATAGATTACTCTGAAAATGGCTTCTGCAACCAACACGGGATCACTCAAAAAAGATTATTTGAATTAAACAATAAAAATAATAAATAAATTATTATGATGTACTTAAACAACTTAACACCAAAAAGAGACTGGTAAAGGCCTTGATTTTCTCATTGTTATTGCTGTTATTGTACGGTGTGGAGTGTTGGGCACTGAGAGAATCTAAAATGAAATAAATCGAAGCGTTCAAAATGTGGTGATGTGGCGAATAATACAGATTCCGTGGACGTCCAGACGTACAAATATATCTGTACTCCAGGAACTAGACAAGGGAGAATGACCAACATCCATGTGTGTTAAATAAATCGTACAGTTTTATTAAAATATTTCTAAAAAGAACTCTGCCAGTTTGGAGAAAACTACTCTCTTGGAAAGTATCGAAGAGACAAGGTCACGTGGACGTCAACCGACAAGATGGAGTGGCTTGATCACTGAAGTATAAGAACTACCACTGACAAATACCTACAGAACAGTACGAGACCATTCTAGGTGGAGTGAGGCTGTTCACAGACTAACCATGCCTGGAATCGGGCGTAATCACCATCCTCAGATATGAATTGCGGATTAAAGAGAGCTTAAACTTGTATACATCAAAAAAAAAGACAATTATTTTTATCTCATTGTTTATCCTTACAGCAGCTTAGTCTTAATTAAGTTATGTACATTTTATGGGCAATTTTGGTATTTAAAATTATGAAATATTCATGTCACATTAAGTTCAAGGCATAAAAACTCTTAAAATATGAAAAGAAACATTTATTTTGTGATGTTAATTTTATAGCTCTTATATCAAAGATAAAAAAAACGTTTTGAAGAATACTTAAATTCGGTAACGACTCACTTCAACCCTTTAATGACCAAGTCAAAAAAATATTACGATTTTAACTGAAAATCGTGTCAAAAAACACACTCAGCTTTATTTAATATTTTAAAACATTTAAATATAGATCAATAAATTTATAAAGCGATTTTTACGTTTCCAGAAACACAGTTTATTTTGAATGTATAAATTGTGAGTTGCAAGATATTGTTACTTAATCATGAGTCAAGCATCCAAGATCCAACCTTGCATTACAACAATATAATACCAAATCTAAATATTGAATGATTTTAAAATTGTCAATATGAATTGTCCACAAAATTAAAATATTTGAGCTAGTTATATGAACGCGAATTTTTGTTAAATTTTCTTTCTATTTTTAATGAAATTCTGCAATTTAATTAAAAATATATTTTTTTAAATTTCTAAATGTTCCACAAATTTGTATCTAAACTCATTTGTAAAAAAAACCCGCTGTATATGTAATCATGTTGATATTTATTTATGTTATAACATATTTGATAATGGTAATAATATTGAAAACATTCCTTTAACTTCACTTAAAAAATAATTTTAAAGAGCAAATTAAAGTTATGATATTGTGGCTTGATTCTCCAACCTATATATATATATATATATATTATTTGATGTACTGTAAGTAGGCACATAATCAAAGTTCGCTTTAAGGTCAGTTATATTCAAATGTAGGTTTATTTTTTTTTTTTTTTTATCTAATTTATAAGTGTGTAAGATTTATAATTTTACATTACAAACTATATTTATGTGACAATTATATTAGTTACATTTGTAAGACGAGGCCTTTAATGGAAAATAATGATATGTTTAAATTTATTGCAACAGAGAGGGAAAATATTTTTAAGATGGGAATGTGGGAGTCCAGGCATTTACAGGGCTTATGAACTGTCGTTGGCTAATTTAGCGGCCAGTTTACACACTGTGTAACATTCACTATTCTGCCTATGTTTGAACATCCACATTTCCTCAACACTTCCGTTTGTTGACTTTTGTGAAGTAAAAGAGCTGAAACCTTTACCATGTGGGTGAGATTCATCCAGCTGAACCAATTCACCTACTAGGCAACGCCTAAAAACAATTTTCCTAATTTTTATACTTCTTCTTTTACCAGGTAGATAATTCAACAATGTTTTGAGTATGTCCAAATGCTTGCAGACTGGCTAGATTTTCTCTCTAGGGAGTTGTTCATAATTATGCAATCAATTTAAATATGGATAACTCCCTGGGAGAAAATCCAGCCAGTCTGCACGCATTTGGACATACTCAAAACATTATTAAACTATAAAATGTATTTACAATGTGTATCTTTTATTGTTGTAAATGTCTCTTGGCTTTCCGATAAAACAAGAAATGCATACAGAACACAAAAATAGTTTAAGACGTAAAATGTAATACATACCTACTTTAAATATAATGTATTTGTTTGTATAAATTTATGAATTTTCCCGTTGATATTTAATATTAAAAAGTTACTTGGTTTAACGGGGTGTGAAATATCCACGTGCAGTTACTAATGGGTTTTTATAAGGAGAATAACGCGCCTAGAATATAATTTATCTAAGAGCATTCAGAATAAAAGGTAAATTGTATAAAATATTAGATCCCAACCATGTCGGAAGATCCCAATAAAATATGCCATAGGTGTTCAACGAAAAACATAATGGGCCATTTGATTATCCTAATTTGCATGTAAAAACATTGAAAAAGTATTTTGTAAAAAAAGATACATACTTGTACTATTATCTTTCTGCGTAATTTATTTGATGTGAAAACGATATAATAATAATATGATGAATAAAAGTATAGAACGCTTGAAATAAATATAATTTATTTTTACAAAAAAAAAAAAATGTAACACTTGAGAGTATTTTTTCGGCTGTCTTTGGATCAAATTAAATAACTTGTTGGATATTTCTAACGAATGAATCAAATAAAATAATAACTACGAGTACAATTAATAAATCTGGAGGAATACATATCTTTGTTTGTGAAATAGGATCAGAATTTTTTTGTCTTCATGGCTACTCTTCCCAAAGTAAAAAACCTGGAAAAGAAAATAGATTGGAGATTATTCTGCCTTGTGGTGATTCAAGTGCCAACAATCCCCAAAGTTCTAGGTTTGATTCCTGACATTTGACATGGAACAGGTTTTTTTTCAGTTTTAGTGCCGCAACGAAAAGCGTTCATTCGATATTTTTAGTGACGTATATTAAAATTAATTACGCACTTAGTCATGAGATATATTTTGTATCGTGATGTTATTAAGTGAGAGTGTGAGAATCAAGGAAAAACGTGTCACCAAATATTTAATGGTAGAGATAAATATGAAATAACTTGGAATTTTCGAAAAAATTTTTAATATTTGAGAATTTGACTTAACAGGTTTCTCACTTTCCCCTTTCAAAATACATACACCAGGTTATTCAATTGGCATGAATAATAATTTCATGAATTAAGGTGTCAATATTTTAAATTGTACTTGCCACAGATTTAACAAATTAATCAGAATCGATAAACTTAACTCAACCAATAAAATGTTTGAATGGATTTTTAGGAGTTATGGATGGAAACGAATGATTTTTACAAAACAATAATCTATGTAACTTCAACTTTCAACCATAAAACTCATAAAAAACACGTATAAATCCCAAAATTATATTGAAAACTTTACTTATTCAGCCCCTATATAACAAAATATACTTAGATCCTTTATTTGAAAGTCATAATTCCTTCCAAAAGAGAGAAGGTATAACAAATACATTCACGGTGTAACATAATATAGTGGTAATATTATTCAAAAAGCTTATTTGAATGACGTTCAGAGGAATCTTTCCAAGAGAGGCAATGTCTCTCACGTATGTTAATCGTGCATGGTGCATCACGATTCATTTAATATAAAAATTGAAATTCATGCCATTTTTCGAAGAAATTAAAAGCGATACGAAAAAAAGGAAAACCTGTTAAAAACATTGATATGACAAGCACCAGGCTTGTATTACATTCAACATAGGTTCCGAATCTTATGTTGTATTTGATGAGAAATTGTGTTTTTTTTTTGTATACGCTAAAGAAATGTGAAGTAAGGTGAAAGGGCACGACGCGACGTACAGCTTTGAATTCAGAGTGAGCGGCATAAACAGTATATCTTTTTTACTCTCCTACGCGTTGTGCACGAAAATGTTGTTTGATACATTTCGGCATTGCATTCTTTACCAAAGCATGTGACAGGCCGCGGTCTTGTCTATCTCAGTATTGCCAGATATAAATAAAATCTCCTCATCTAAAAGGTTGGTCAAAGTACTTAATTCAGCATCATGAAAATAGTATATACAATCTAAATGTAAGAATGAGTTTCTATGTAGAATTTAACGGCTCCTGGACTGGATCTTAAGCTTAAGACTGATAAAAAAACGCTGTGTGCAAAATACAAATTTAGTGTCCTATACACCACTGGATGCGGATAGCGAAAAATGCTAATGGTGATAATGATAATGATTATCTTGCACACAACTAGTCACCGGGTATTTATTTCGGCGGTCAACTACTTTGCGTCCTGCGCATTTATAGATATATTTGAATATGATCTTAAAATTCCTAAATGGTTTATTCCAGTAGTTTTCTCAAAAGGTTTTTTTTTTTAATGTTGATCAAAAATGTTTCGAGTCGATGCACTTTAAAAAATGTATTAAAAAAAATAATAACGTTCTATAAACAAAATACAGACAAAATCATTTAGTTCATAATGATGCCCCTTTCGAAAAAAGTTTGTTATCTCTGAAATGAAGAAATAAAAAATCTCGGCATGTCTTGGATAGAATATGCACCTGCCCGAAAGCTTCCTGCAGCTTTGAGCTTTTTATGCTCTCTGCTTAACCCTTCGTGGCCGGTTCGAAGGACATTAACGACCCGGGTTCATGTTAAATAGGCTGGGCATTTATTAGGCGGAGTGTCTGTGACCAAGTAACCCTAATAATCTCGTATCTTCAGTAGGGTCATCAATACAGATTTTTAAAATAGTAACATAATTTTCAAAAATAAAAATTTGTGAACTTTGTACTAAATAAATTAAGGTTCAGGATGAAAAAAACACATATTTTTCCTATAATGTTTTCTTTCTTATTCGGTTATTTATTCAATTTGTTGTATATTTTTAAATGTACGTTGGCGGGTTTGTTGTTTAATTGCAATTTCTTCCAACCACCAAATTAAATCTACAATCACCTATTTTTGCTATACATACTCGTTTATAAATAAATAAAAAAAAAAAAATTACCCAGCAAATATTTTAACAACTTTTTTTATGACGAACGTACACAAATTTGTAACATTTAGGTGATACGAGAAATATGTTTAAAAATGAACTTATATTTCGCAGCCGGATTGTCATTTTAGCGGGAATATATATTGGGTAATTTGGTAATGTATCCAAAATAAAACAAGTTTTTTGGATTATAATTCTACTTTATTTTTTATAAAATATACAAGGGGTATATTGTGACGCGTTTTGTCTTAGTATATAAGAAAACTTTGTAGATATCTTTGTAAATATTTAAGTTAGTTTGTTTGAAAATGTCCCAACAAGACAAAACGTGTCACAATATACCCTTTGTATATTTTATAAAAAATAAAGTAGAATTATAATCCAATAAACTTGTTTTATTTTGGATACATTACCAAATTATATATGGAATTCTACCAATTGTCTGCATACACAATAAATATTTTGGGTAGCCAGATTACAAAACGGATTTGTATTGTAAAACATTCGATCGACGAATAGCCGTGTTGTATTTTGGCTAATGGAACTATTCGTAACTAACTAACTAACTAACCATCACGCCATTTCCCCAGAGGGGTAGGCAGAGAGGATAGAACGCCACACCACTCTGTCCTGGCACACTTCCTTTGCTTCCTTCACATTCATACATCTTCTCATGCACGCACGTCGATTATTCCGACTTTTCACATGACCACTTTCAAGAATTTGTTGTACTTGATCATGCCATGTCTTTCTCGGCCTTCCTCGACTTCTACAACCAGACACATTCGCATCATAAATCTTTTTAGCCGTTCTTTCATCATTCATTCGCTCCACATGACCGAACCATCGCAAAAGACCTTTCTTAATTTTGTCGATAATGCTTAACTCAGCCTTGCATTCTGCTCTAATTTCGACATTAGGGCACCTATCATACATTGTTTTTCCGCACATTCGCCTGAGGGATCGCATTTCAACAGCATTCAGTCTACTTTCGTCCCTTTTTTTCCAACTCCATGCTTCGCTTCCATACATTAGGGTTGGTACCAGAACTCCATTATGAACTGCTAATTTAGCCTCTTGCGATAGACACTTATTTGCTACGACAGACTTTAAGGCACCATTAACTCTGTTACCGGCACTAACCCTCCTTTCAATATCCTTGTCCATATTTCCATCTCTAGTAAACATACTACCCAGATATACAAATTCTTCGACCTGTTTCAAACTATCTCCATTTACTACAATCTTACATTCAGTCATAGTTACATTTCTTTCAAAGACCATGACGTTCGACTTTTGCACATTCATTAGCAAATCACTCTCCTTGCACACTTCGTAAACCTTTGTAACCAAGGATTGCAGTTCCTCTTCGCTGTCAGCTAGGAGGACTGCGTCATCGGCGTACAGAAGGCAACTGACAGTTAGATTACTCATTTTCGCTCCCACATCCATACTTTTCAATTCTCTCATACATTTATCCATGTATATGTTGAATAACCACGGTGACATTACACATCCCTGTTTGACTCCTTTAGGGATGTCAAACCAGGAAGTTAATGACCCATTTACCCTTACACACGCTACACTATCTTTGTACAAAGAAGCAATAGCGCGGACAAGGTTGTCACTCACTCCATACTCCGATAGAACCATCCATAATTTTTTCCTATCAACTCGATCAAATGCTTTTTGCAAATCAACAAAAGCGCAAAAAAGCTTCTGGTTTTTCGCCAAAAACTTTTCTGTCATATTGCGTAATGCAAATATTTGATCCATACATCCTCTACCATTCATAAATCCACTCTGTACATCCCATACTTTCTCCTTGGTCACGTTTCTTACTCTTTCTATCAGTATTCTTCCATACATTTTGCCGACAGCGCTCAGAAGACTGATAGCTCTGTAATTCCCACATTCCACCTTAGAACCCTTTCCCTTGTATAACGGCATAACAACTGCCCTCCTCCAATCAGGTGGAGTCCTTTGCTCCTTGAGACACAAGTTAAAAAGTTTATGTAGCCATGTGAGAATTAGTTTGCCACCCAACTTAATAAACTCTGCTGCAATACAGTCATACCCTTGCGCTTTACCATTCCGCATACATTTGACAACGCTGATAATTTCTTTCATACTAATCTGACTTACCTCATCATTTGCGTTCAGACACACCTCGGATAATGTCGATACATCGGCACCGCCCGAGTTACCAGTGTGCGATTCATAAACTTCCTCAAAGTATTCCTTCCATCTCTCTTTTATTCCACTCTCACTAGTCACCATTTTTCCATCCTTATCTTTAACAACTGTCATGCCTCCGCTTTCACTGCTACTCCTGGAGTTTTTCACAGCTTTCCAGAAAACTTTAATGTTTTCATGGAAATTGTGTGTCATTTTCATTCCTTCTTCATCCTTCAATTTTTTCTTCCGTTCACATACACTCTGCTTAACCTTTTTCTTACTTTCACCATACACGCGTTTAGCCGATTCATATTCAATTGTATTCTTTTTTACAGCAAGCAAATTTATCCACGCATCCTTCTTTTCTTTAACGAGTTTTTTGACTTCGTCGTCCCACCACGCATCACCTTTCTTTCTCCCTAGCGTTGTCACACCGCACACTTCTTTCGCCGCCTCGCACATACTTATTTTCAAACACTCCCACATATCGTTTATACCCATACATTCTACATCTTTTTCGTTCAGTCTGTGACTCACAGATCTTTCAAAATTATCTTTTATGTCAGCATTTTGCAGTTTTTCAACTTTGACTCTAGAAGGAGCCTGGACTTTGTTTGTTTGGGACCGCCATCCCTTAAACAGAATCACCCTTGAGACCACTAAAAAATGGTCTGATTCCATCTCGGCCCCTCTGTACACACGTGTGTCGACAGTTACAGGCTTCAATCTAGAGTCAATGATGACATAATCGATAATCGACCTTTCATTTCCTCTCTCCCATGTGTATTGGTGGATTCCTTTATGTTCGAAAAATGTATTTGATACAAAAAGGTTCCATTCCAGGCATACCTCTAGCAGTCTTTTCCCATTGTCATTCACTCTTGCATCCCCAAACATACCTAGAGCTGACTCCAGCCCATCTCTCCTTGTTCCCACCCAACCATTAAGATCTCCAGCCAAAACTATCCTTTCGCTATCTTTTTTCCCATTCATCACATTCATTAGACTCGTCCAAAACTCGTCCTTCTCAGATTCACAGTCGGAGTTGACAGGAGCGTATCCTATGATAACAAGCAATCTTGTCAGTCCGACCTTAAATCTGACAAACATGAGTCTCTCACTTACAAATTCATATTCATTCATGCCCTCTATCATTCTTGGCGATAGAAACGCAGCAACACCCCGGCAAGCTCTGTCCGTCTCAGGGAGACCGGACCAGAGAACCAGAGTATCACCGTGCTCCATCGAACCACTCCCTTTCTTCCAAGTCTCAGAGACACACAATAAATCTATACATTTATTCTTCATTATATCACACAGTTCATTCATCTTATCAGTCATACGTCCTCTTACATTCCAAGTGGCAATTCTACATTCCTGAGAATTCCTCCTCTTTGCGCCCCCCCGAGAGAAGCGACCTGATGGGTTCGTATATAAGTGATAATACCGAAAACATCACAGACAAAATATTCACCAATGCTTTTTACGGATTATACATTGCATGAAAGCAAGGTATTAAATATGTTTACGTTAAATTTACTTTAAAAATAGGACACCTTGTGGCAACCTTGATTTTTATTGAAAAAAATGCTTTACGTGATTGCTTGCTCAGAAAACGTGTTAAGAAGTTTAATTAAATGATGTTATCTACTGACGCCACTGATGAATATGTACTCGTATGTTTGTACGTACGTACCAAAGTGTTATTTTCTGGTTTATACGTGTTCACCGATGATTTTTTTTGAAAATTGAGTATTTCTTGACGTTCTGGGCTTCGAATGTTTTCATTTCAATGTCCTATTCAAAGTGAGGATCACGGGACGCGGACTTAAATAACGTAAATGTGGAAGGACGCACATGAGTAGTGACAAGTAGAGATAGGAGCTGTTTGTTGACGTCATATAATGGTACAACTTGATATGGATGTGTCACATTGTTTAATAAAAAAAGCTTTTGAACTACAGGCTCAACATAAAAAAAGTCCTACTAAAACTAGCTTGCCATCATTATCATCAAACCCTAGTCTGCACCTTGTGGTGCATAGGGTAATGCATTTAAAAAGTACATGCAGTGTATCTTGATCGTCTGTTGCAAGTAAGGTTTATCGCGGGACAATGAAATATTGCAGTATAAAACTACCTTATAAACAAATTAATGTTTCATTTCGAACCTCCCAAGAATCGAACGAATTCAAGGAGAACATCTAAACAACTACACATCAAGGTGGATTTATTTTTTTCGAGAGTAGCTATTGAGTCGAAAACACTCGTCCAGGATTCTGGTTCTATTTCACACACAAAACTGTATTTTTCCTCCGTTTGGAGACAGACAGAGCATTTGTTTACCATTGTGTATATTTTACTATACTTTAATCAAATATTGAAAACAGTTTTTGACAAACATCTCGCCTTTTTATATTTATGATCTTGTTCACGGGGTGGCATGTATAATACAGAGCAACCAAGATGCAGCGGCGTGTCTATGGAGCACGTAGTATAAGGTAGGAACTAGGTACAGACTACAGAGGATAAAGTTTAGTATAGGAAGTCTTGTACCCAAATCATTATTTACGAGCACCAGCATTTTGCAGCTCACGCCGCAATAATGAAATTATTCATGCGCTGGGCGTGTTGCATTTTTAAAGTCTTCTCGGAACATGGTGGACTCCTGTGGAAGGCGTTCTTAAAATAACCACCACGTGGGTTTAGATATATTATAATAAAAGAAGACTGAAATAATAATTCGGCAGTCAACCAATCTTAACGAAATCTTCACAAAAAGCGAAATTTAAATAATAAAAGCCGAGAATTCCGATTTTTTTTGCCCAAGACAGATCGATGTTTCCACCTTGTAGTTAAATGATTATTATGCAAAAGATTTCGGGTTTAATTCCTGACAAGTATAAGATTTTTTTTTATGTGTTTTACACAAGAATGTTAATTTCTTAGTCTCCGGACTGCCACACAAAGCGTTATTAATGAGCGTTATTATTATTAATCTTACCTTTATGTAACAAAAAACATCAATTTAAAACAGGTGACCTATGCACTATTATGTGCAAAAAGGTGACGATGATAGAGAAAATAATAAAAGTAAAAAATCTGTGCATAAACCATAATTTACAATTGTTTTAAATACAAATTAATATAAGAAAAATTTTACGTGGCTAAAAGGCGAACTTATTTCCGCTAGCGATTTTTTAAATTTTAACCAATAAAAAAAAAATACGGTAATTAAATTTAAGAAACAAATCTAAAAAAAATAAAAAATAAATGATAAAAACAATATGTTAGTTATGGTGCTTAGTGTTTACATTATTTATATACAATAAATATAAATTTAATCTGATTCATCTTCCAAATATAAATTATTCTATAGTGAGATTTATTATTAATTTTTAAAAGAAATAACCCGCTAAGGCTCTATTTAGAGGCTTGTCGGCATGGAGGATAGAGGAGATATAGAAAGGGGTGAGTAAAATATACCACAACACCCAGATCAATTAAGTAAAAAACCATTCTTGGATTTCTTTCTTACAACTGGCGACAATCGAACCCGCGACGCCAGTTTCACAGTTGGCTGTCTAACCAACCGCTCCTCGGCGCCTGTCAATTTATCTATTAAGAACAATTTTAACAGTTTTTCAAAATTTTTGATGCAACATATTTTCTTCATTTTGTTTGAAAGTTTTAAAAATATTTTTATGGCCATGCATATGGCTCTTTGAATATACGATTTTTTTCGGTAATGAAATCTTCAATAAACCTTTTTCTAGTGTTGTGAACGTGACCATTTTCCTGTTTGCAAAAATATTCTGGTCTTGATTTTACAACAAGCCAAAATTCCATGATATAAATACCCTTCAACATATATTTCAAAATCGACTGACTGGTTAAAAAATATTATAAATTTTCATTATTAAAATAAAAATAAGTACATAGTTTTATTCCACTTTTATTTATATTTTTTACTACTCACCGGGTATCGTGATCAACATCTTTATCGTATTATTATAGTTAAAATGCAGATCCACCAAAAAATGTCAGTAAAAAAATCAATCTGACAAAGTTAATGAATATTTTTCTTAAAGGAAACAAAACGATATTATAAAAATTAATGTTTTTCATCCATATTCAGATAAAACACTTCCCCTTTTGAACGAGTGATATTTAAATTAACTTATTTGGGATATATAACTAGCTAACGGTTTCATCGCTTTTGCGACATCCTCGTAATAACTAAAATCAATGTATTTTCACAAAATCTACAAAACAATTGAACGTAGTTATGAAGAAAACAGCCAGCCATAGAAAAAAATGAACTGTGATCATAGCATTTTTATAAAACGAGTGAATAGTCAAATCTACACGACAGTTAAAATGTTTTTGACTTTAACAAATGATAAACAACGAATGCATTAGTTTTTTTTTCCTTACAAATAAAAATCTAATTATGTATTTGACAATGATTTTCAAAGAACCGTCAGATTTTTCTAGTGCTGTAGTATGCAAATCTAGAAATGCTGATTTTGTGATCGACACTTTTTTTAGAAGGTGATTATTACAGTTCTTTGTATGACAGTAGTCTAGTTGTTTTAAGCAGAACATAGAATTGACATTACTGCATCCGAAAACACCAATATCTAATTTTTCCAAAATTGTGTACAGGGTGCTTTTTGCATAACTACGTTCAATGATGGATAAATAATTTATATTCGCGTAATAATGATTAAATTTGAGTTTGAAGGGCATTTTCATTAAGACATAACATTATTTTAACTAGTAAAACCAATTTTTGTATGTACAGTTACAGGTATTGAATTTTTACAAAAAAAAATATAATGCTCATTTTATAATCAGTATTTTTATGTGTGTATTGTATGTGTGTATTGTATGTGTATCTAATTTGGGATTCTGCTTTGTCTATTCGAGAAAAAGGTGGAATGGTTCATTAGTTTGTAAATTAACTTAACTAATCCAGGAAAATAAATATCAAATGTTTGCACAGCAAAGTTAATTGATTTGGGGTGTGTTTTCTTCAGTTTGAATCAAATTTGTTTGTCTGAAGATAATAAATTATGTATGTAAGCCTTCATCTCCATTGGAGATTGTTGTATAATGTTGGATTGATTTCCATAATCCACTTCAAACTTGCATCTAAATGATCCGGATTACCATGTCATTAGTCATTACTGAGAGTATGCTTGATTTCATTCGATGAATTCAAGTCTTTTCAAACACAAAATTACAATACATTATTACGATTAATTTAACCTGAGATATTTTGAGATTGTTCAACTTAAAAAATATATATAAATATCAACCACAACAGGTCAAGAAGCCCAATTGCAGGGGTGAAATTAATCTCATTAAAAAAAATGTCAAGACAAGTACTGGATTTTACCCCTTAGCGAGTTATTAAACATATTACAAATGTACAATATCCCCAAAACTGTTCACTGTTGATTAAGAATATGCCTTTAAAAACGTGAACTGGGAAGATAAATGTATTTAAGTTGTAGGTATCAATCTAACAAACTTAGGATACCTGACGACATCGTATTGATATCAGAAGATTTGAATGAAGCACGTGGCAAGTTAAAAGAGCTTACAGAATAGAAAAAAAAGTGGAACTTCTTATCAACACAAGCAATACCATATAAATGACAAATCTGATCCTCGGTGGTGCTGTAGATATTGACAATCATGCAATGGAAGAAGTTAATGAATTTAAGTATTCGGCTACAATATTTTATTCTCCCCTCACCAAATCGACTTTAAGGAAGCTCCAGGTAGCACAGAGAAAACATGAAAGAGCCATGCTACGTATAGAACTCTTTGGCCGGATAAGAAACACCGATATACGGAAAAGGTGGGGAGTAACGGACATACTCGAAAGATTTGCTAAGCTGAAATGGTCATTTGCCAGATTAAAATACCAAAGATGGGCTAACTGGGTATTTAAGTGGAGACCTCGTAAAGAAAAAAGAAATAGAGAGAGACTCCTCCACACGATGGTCAGATGATATAAAGAGAATTGCAGGTGACTGGATATAGAAAGTTCGAGAAAGGGACATTAGAGGAGTATGGGTTAGGCTTACATCCAGCAGTGGTTGTGTGATGATGATTATATTTTAAACGAGACGGAGAGAACTTAAGAGGTAAAAATATGGGAGTCTAGGTATTTACAGGGCTTATAACGTGTCATCGGCGGGTTTTCGTGGCCACTTTAAACACCGTGCAACATTTTTTTCCACAATCCAATGAAGTTTATATAATGTTCTTCTAGATTACCTTCTAGATGCCAAGGCTACCAAATTATAGTGAGCTGCTTAGAGCAACGTTTCTCGTTCGGCATCTAACCATTTTTTCGTGCATCTGGACTCCCCCAAGGAGACTTACCCATGTCTTCAGATGCAGTGTGCAGTTTGTGGTAGGCAAGCCAGCATGCCATTGCTTCAACACTGTGTGACATGCGGCATTCAAGGTTGCTGGTCACTGGATACAGAAAGCGCAAGACAGGCGTATGGAGGAGTATGGGGGAGGCTTATGTTCAGTAATGGACAGGAATGGTTGTGTGATGATGATATGACAAAAGAGATGGAGAAGATTTTAGAAAAGATAATATAGAATTCTAGGATTTTTTTTTTTACATTTTAAACAATAATAAATAATTTGACCTCACTGCGGTGACCCGTGCCGAGGACACTTAAAGTGATTCTTAACGAAAATATAAATCTAATTATTCATAGATGGCGCTTTTATCATTTTTTATTGAAAAATGCAATTTGTACGTTTATTTTCAATGTAAATTTTACAAAACTTGGTTTGAGGAAACTTAACAATATATTGATTGTACCAAATAAAAGGGCCTTTTTATAAAATGGTGTACAAAAAGAAATATAACTAAAAAATAAAATAGGTAATTTTTTGTTTTCTACACGTTTTTGTGAAAAGGACCCAAATTATTTTATACTTTTAAACACATTTTTTTTTCATTTTCTGGCAAATATAAGTATACTATGTGTACCTACAGAAACCTTCGATAACTTTCGATGTCTCTGCTCTAAATGTCGAAACTCAAAGGTACAGGGTCGATAGTATTTATATGGCCACTTATTCGTTTGATTGTAATCACCTTCAAATATTTCCAGGACCCGTCAGACTCATGACATTTATATCCAACACCATTCAGTTTCTGGGTAACCTAGTCAGCATTCAAGCGCAAGAAGAGTACATGGGCGCTTCTTACACGTGCTTGAGTATGCGATAAATGTCTTAAATGCCAATAACATGAAACAAATATACTAATCATAAACATGTATATACAGGTGGCTTAGTAAATAATCTTGAAAGTAAAAGCAAAGAAAACTGGCCTAATATTTATTTTTGAAAACAATGGAAAATACCATACTTTTTTACTCAAATAAAGTCTTAAATTATAATTTGAGAAAATTTCCATTTCGTATAAAAAATATTTATTTTATTTTCTGCGCCGGGATTTGAAATGTATTGAATTTATTTATTTATTAATTTCTGTAGATTATATATTATAAGGTTGCGTACAGTGCGTTTAAATCATTCATGGTCTTTGTTTACTCACAAATTACAACAACGATGAAGAATATTTTAAAGAAAGAAACGCGGAAGTCTAGACATGTTTAGGGCTTATGATCTGCAATTGGCTGGTTTAGATGGTCACTTTAGACGTTATGTAACATTCACCATTTTGCCTATGTTTGAAAATCCATATTTTTTTCACTCTTCCATCTGTTGATTTCAGTTTCAACGTGAGCTATATCTTTATTTAAGTAACGAGGGAAACTTTGTAATACCCATTCACCGCTTTAATTTTTTTAGCTCCTTTTTGACAGTAGTTAGCGGCTCGATTGCGGAAAAATCTACCCATTATGTCAGAGACACTTCTTTTTTTTTAACATTTAAATGAGGATCAAAATGTCACTGTAATAAAAATATCCCCTCCGTTCTTCATAGAATAGTGCAAATTTAATCAAATAGTTTCTCTTAGTTTTAAATTTGGTATAAAATTATAAGATTCTGTATTAAATAATTTATTAATTTATTTTATTCACAAAATATGCATTTGACATTTATTGAGACATAAGTCCCAACTCCATGGAACCAAAGTCCTGTGCTGAGTTGGGATAAATGTATGTATAATATATGTAAATATGTAAAGCACTTCAATATCAATATCACCAAATATGCTACATAGAACAAAAACATCATTTAAAAATACACGGCATATCAACATATAAAAGAACAAGCATTAAAAAAACATTTGAAGTACGTGAATAAATAAAATTAAACTAACTGAAATATTTGAAAACCATCAAGGAGTTTCTTACTCAAATCCCTACCCTTAGAAAGATCCAATCGTGAAACTTTTTTTGGAAAATAGATTTTGTTTTTGAGAGCTTAACACGCTCTTCCAAAATATTAAACACTCTCAGTGCGATAAAGGAGAGGTACCTATGAGCAAAACTCATCCGAGTTTTGGGTTTAATGTTATTAATTCCCTGGGAAAATCTCGTACAAACGTTTTTTGAGATCTGTCACACAATATGCCCGCCCTTATATGTATATAAAGTGTTTAATTAAATCGAATAAAAAAAATATTTTTATCTCTTTTGGATATGAATAAAAATGTATAAATGTAATGTTTACTTAGGTACAGGCATGTGCGGTGACTTTTATCAGTAAGGATGCTGACAAAAAATATTCATGTTCTTAATTTTAGTATTATTTAATACGGAATTTCTTAATTCAGAATTATTTAATACGCTATTTATTTATTTTTATTTATTTCATTTATTCATTAGTTTATCCATACATTGTTACAAAAATGGCACAAAAAACACTCTGACAAATTCTGCTTGTACTAGGAGTAGGCTCAGTATATAAAGGGTCGGCAAGCCAGAAATATTAGTATGCCTAATGTTGCAATCGGTTCCTATATTGGCAAATATGCCTGTTCTAAGAAACCGATTTGTTGCGGCAAATATGGTTTCCGAATATGTTTCCCATAAATAAAAATAATATTGAAGAAATAGAAAATCAGTTATAGCCTAAAAGAGAAGAAAAGAAAAAAAAAGTACAGTTTACATTAAATGTAAAAATACAATAAAATATATAAATATATTGCATACATACTACATACATAAAAGTTGTCCTTTAGAATAATAATAATAAATAGTTGACAATCAATAAATTGATTGTGGCACAGGCGCGTCTAGAGATGAAGCTTTAATTTTTCTCATTTTCTTCTTCTTTTTCTACTCCTAAGTGGAGCTTGTGGACATCACCAGACGCTTCCGGGAGACCTTATCGTTAGCCAGCACTCTCGCCTCCTCCAACGTCAATTCCGCGTCCCTTAGTTCCGCCGAATAAAGGTGAAAGATTGCCATCGATGGTCTTCCAGGATGGTTCCCGTGTGTGTGAAAAGAAGATAATAGATATAAACATCAAAACACCTAAAACAAGATCCGAGACAACCGTTGTTAAATTTGGGGCAAGTGTCAATAATGCGCTACTTCAAATTTTATGATAAACTTTATTAAAGTCGTTTTTTTTTTAACTATACAAAATGTATGCTTCTTATCTCTCCTAGTCTCGAAAGAGAAATCTAAAACCTAAAGCGCATGCGCGAAAATTTGGACGATTGCTATGGGAACTAGACGCAACTCGACAAGCAGCATCCCACGTATACAACAAATACTATTAAGATCAAGATACCCAAACTCAGTACGTACGTTGATATAGAAAATACGCAAATGTAACTAGGTATGTATACTGAATATATTGTTTGAATTGCGTGCACCCGAACGTTCTCAGTGAGAATTTTAGGAATACATATTTGAAGGTTTTATTTCGTATTTATCATACATTTTTTGTAAAATTCATGTAATTAAAAAATTACAAGGGATGCGCCGCATCCACAGTATCTTTAAATGGAACGCGCCTGCTTAGGTACTATTTTTATTTAGTCGATTTCTAAGAAATATTATACCACTAGATAGAGGAATATCCATCTTCTCCCAAATTATCCAAGTTATTATCGGGTATTGGAGTTATTGTTGATAGGCTGAATAGGTAAGTGCTTGGCAAGCATTAGTTTGAAAATAAATGTAAGAAAAACCAATGTTTTGTCTAAAATTTCATATCTAGATACCCGAAATCAGGCTAAGTCGGCAAAAAGGTCAAGAGGTTTTTAAAAACCTGTGAGTATAAATATACTATGTAACGGATGGCAGTTTTCAAAAGGGCAAAGAGTATTACAAATTAGTAAGCGCCGCATTCAACAATATTAAAACTGTCTCAGATATTTACTCAGCAACAATTAAACGCTGCCTGTACAATGCCTGCCTCACACCTATTCTCATCTACGGACGCAAATTGAGTTTTGAGAATAGGTGCCTCAGAAAAATACTGGGTGTGCTGTGTTTTGACTTTGCAAAGAATGTGTAAATAGGACACCGGACAATCAAACTAAGGCGATATGGCTGATTGAGGCATGGATACCTCCCGAGAGCTTTAGCAACCCTTGCCTACTTTACAATGCATCAGGTTCTTGCGGTTCTGGACGTACAAGAGTCAGAGTTCGTCAGCAGTGTAACATTTCATTATTATATTATATCCCCTAAGGTTTTTTTAGGATAGTTACAAATTATAAATTACTTTTGTGCTTGTGCTGCTGGGTCCAACTCTGTCTTGATACAACTACCCATAGCAATTAAACTGTGTGACGTCACGGAAAAACAATCCAGAAGAAAGTAAATGCATTTGTACCAATGTTTGTTTTATTATCAATCCAAGTAGACATGTTTTATTATGTGTTAATATTAACAGAACTGTTGTTTTTATTAATATATCAAATCGCATTGTGACCGCTTCACAAAGTTTCATTTTTATTTTGGGTAAAGAATTTATTAAATTTCTTATAATTTTTATAGCCATTCAGATGCTCAATGAGTTTTTCTGGGTTATTATGCCATGTCGTTCGTACTTCTCCGAGGTTTCGGATTGCATTACAACGCCCATCACCAGGGTTGATGCCACGTGTTTTTTTTCAGGGAGTTATCTACAATTCGTAAAACATGACTGTAAAATATATATATTTGGGTTAATCATAAGAAAAAAAACATTTCCTTTTTCTGAATAAAAAAAATTATATACATAAGTGCTGTTTGCATAGAATTAAGAATAGTCCAGAAGGAGCGTAGAATCATATTTGAATACATTGGACAGTGTCTAAAAATCCCCTTACTATGCCTTACTTCCATCGCGCGCACTTGTGATGACGCCGCGTAATGTTGCACGATGGGAAAAAATCTAATAACACGAATGAGAGGTTAAAAAAAAAAAGCATTCTGTTAATTTCTCTAAAATTTTATTGTGCACACGGAAATATTGAGTGACACAAAAGAGTAGATAAGTAAAGGGTCATTTAATAAGAGTAATTGAATTAATGAACTTTGAACTTAAAATTAAAAACAAATTTTATTTAATGATATGTTTGTATCATTATATTTGATGTTAAAAGATAATGTCAGTCAAATGGCAACACTAACGAAATGTCCATTTTCCTTTCTTCGACAATCTGACAGATGGAAAAATAATTCAATTCTTAAGTAATGTGTTTGCTACTTACACATTCATTTGCTAATTACAACGAAATATGATCCCACCCTGTTTCTTTAAGATCCTATCTGTATTTCTACACTTTAAAAGGACATAACACGGCATAGTTGAATTCAAATCAGGAGTTGCTACTGAGCGACGTCTACAAATAAATTAATGGGTCAAAACTACATATATACATATAAAAAATACACATACAAAAATACATAACATTTGAAATTAATAATAAAACTATATTTAATTCA